>NC_051452.1:4035621-4044707 GCF_001649575.2 Kryptolebias marmoratus | reverse complement strand
GGGGGGGGGGGGGGGGGGGATGTTGACAAATGGAAAAGAAGCGTATCAAATGACCCTTGGGGAATGGGAGGGGGGACAGAAAGTGACCTACTGTTACTGGCTGATCTCTTTTCTCATCTTTTCATCTCAAAAAGGGTCAAAGTGGGGGTTAAGCGAAGATGACTTGCGCTCATCGGCACTTTTTATCAGATAACAAGCACACAAAGACGTGCACGCAACAAACCACATCAGAAAGCACGCGCCGGACTTATTTATGCCGGTGAAGACCCCAACCCGGGGGGCTCAGATTAACCGATCACGATGACGTCTGACAGCCGCCACGCCATGGGGCAGAGGTGGGCTTAAAAAATGACTGACAAGGAGCAAGGAGGCTGAAAGTTGATGGCATCCAGTCGAGCCGGGGGGGTGGAGCAGCAGGGGGTGACAGTCGGCTGAAGTGACAGACGGTGACATGTAGACATGACACAACCTTCATCAAGGGCATCGGGGGTCCTTTGTTTACATCTCATGACTTTCACAAGGGAGAATTAAAAAGAAGAACTGGATAAAGTTGTGGCGACGCATCATTTCTGCTCCTTTATGGAGAAAAGGTTCTGATCTGTGACTAGTTGAACTCAAAATTTTGTGAAAATACTCAAATTTTAGTTTGGAATCACACTGAATTGTTACTGCAGTGTTATATTTTAACGCACCCAGTCTTTGGTACCACTTTAAAGAACTTTAAAGGCTTTTAATGAAGAATAAAACTTTGACTACATCTTACATCAACAATAAAACAAAACGAAAGTTTTTCACGAACACTTCGATTTAACGTTTTAGTGTCTGTTTACAAATGCATCCACAGGAAATGGCTCTAGTTGCAAAGAAGTACGAATGCTAAACTAAGAAACGCTCCAGACACCTGCAAAGACTTTGTGACATTAAAAAATTGTCTCTGAAGTTTTTCAAATGTGTGAAATTATTATAAGACTGAATGTTTTTAGGAAATGGTGGAAACTCCCTCGCAAGTTGCAGCACAATGAGAGACTAGTTTCACCTGTTGTAGGCAGCAGTTTGGAAAACAGAGACGTATTTTGACAAGACTGACGAGCTAATGGCTAGTCTGAACTGTCCCAAGGCCAATTCATCTTCTTGGTGTGTTAAAACGAGTCCAGTTTTACTAAAAATGTTATAAACCTGGTGTCATACGGTTCCTCCAGCTAGCTTGTGTGTGTAATTGTAGCATTTAATGTAAAAAACAATGTAGAGGTTTATAAAAGTGGCATTGTACGACAGCAGAAATCCAGTTTTCGTCTTGGCCTCGCTCAGGTTTGCCGTCAGCTCATCGGTCCGGTCGGGGTTAACTCCGTTTCACCCAATCAGAGGTCGACCTGGGAGCCGTCCACGCCAGGTAAGACGTTTCTTGTTCTGCAAAAGCAAAAAAAAACCACTTATCTTTGGAGCATCCAGAAGGTTTCCCCGTGAGTGCTGCACCTGGCTGGTCCAGCGAGGCTGCAGCCAGTCCCCAACATTACAAGGTAATCTAAACCACAGGCGGGTGGAGCAGGTGGAGCGAGGGGGGGACGGGGGGGAGGCCTTTCTCAGCAGATTATTCTGGGTTCACTACTGTGTCATTACAGCCTCCCGGCTCTTTATTTAGACCTGCTGATTGCAGGGTTGAGGTGGGCTCTGGCCTTTGGTTGTTTGATGTGTGTTTATGTGGTGAAAGGCAGCCCTGTGCCAGTTTACTGTGCCCCCCCCCCCACACACACACACACACACACACAGGAGAGCTTCCAGTTCTGCCATGACATGGTTTTATCTGAGCCTTATCTGTGGAGGAGCTGATATCTGTGGCATCTTTTTTTATTTGAAGGGGGGGTGAATGTTTGTGGGGGGGAGAGAGAGAGAGAGAGAGAGAGACAGGAGGGAGTGAGGGAGGGGAGGTGGGCGGAGCTCAGGCGCCGTGACTGTAACGCGATATCTGCTCGGCTCAAAAGAGCGATCACACACTCTCTCACACACACACGCGCGCGCGCTCCTACACACACGGGGCGGCAGGACGCACGCTTGGTGGCGGAGCCGCGGACCAGTCCGAGGAGCTGCAAGGAGATCCACTTCTTTAAATTTCTTTTCATTTCTTTTTTATTTAAAATTTCCGTCGCTTCTTGTGCGCCTCCCTGTTTGGACGCTCGGACTTCTGCTCCTGCAGGAGGTGGAGAGGAGAGGAGAGGAGACGCAGCGGAGAGGAGCTATAACAGGGCGGACAGGGGGGGGGGAAGCCTGGAGCCGCGGTCCCGAACAGCTGCATCCATCTGGAAGTTTGCCTCTTCACCAGTTATTTTGGAGGAGATTTTAGCGGCATCTGTCCAACAACCGGACACTTAATTGAGAAGTTGCGTGTTTTAATGACATGTAGACGCGCACATTTTCCAGCCGTTTGGGATATTTCTTTCCATCAAATTGGTTCAGTTTTGCCTCCTTTCAACGGGGTGTGGATCTCTCTCTATTTTATTTTTTTTTTAGAAAAGGAACTGTAAAACTTCCCAAGTTGCCCCCCTCCCTCCCCTCCTGATCCAAGATGGATTTTGCGTCGCCGTTGATTGGATTTTTATTGTTTTTGTGCCATCAAGGATGGAGGGTCGGAGGAGAAAACGGTGAGTTTGAGGGACTTCTTGGTGTCTGTAACCTAAAAAACAACCCATTTGTTCTACTCCACTGGATCTCCCTGTTAGTTAGTTTTACGCATTTGAAGAATTTGTGACTCTTGATTCTTTGCGCTTTGGGTTCAAATATATCAGGATTTCTTCCACCCAAACACGTGTTTCCTCCAAATCGCGTGATTCTTGACTTTGTTTCCAGTCTGTGCTTAATTCCATCCAAACTGATTAACTCAGATTGTCTGATAGAGAAAATCGGAAGCCCACTGTCTCGAATATAACCGGGAAGTTTTAGGAAATTAGGCACTTCCCGTAACCCCCCCATATTTATCCTAATTGTTAATCAGTGATCATAAACAAATCAAACCCCTGATTAAAACGCGCTTCACGTCAGGGTGGAAGCGCAGTTTTAGGCGTGAGGTAGGCTCAGTGTGCGTAAAAGCTACAGTGTCAGCTCAGGATTTGACTAATTTGATCCTTGTCTTCATTAGCCACCGGGACTCTGTCTCTTTCTCTCTTCTCCTCTCAGTGGCTTTTTCAGGTTGCAGTGCAAAGAGCAAGCAGAGACAGTGCCATGCTTCTGTGCGCTCTCAGCAGTCAAAGAGGGAATAATCAGGCAGATTCGAGCGGCGTCGGTGGCACCCGAGGGGCAGGAATGACCCCCTCGGGTTCTGGATGGGTACGAAACCGCAGCAAAGCCTTTCTGAGAGCTTGAGTCGACACGTTTGTCCGCGAATCCTCACAGAAACGAGGGAAATGTTGCAGATTTATCAGAGGAAGGGCAGACTTGAAACTGTTCCTCCAGGCTGAGAAGTGATGACACATGAGACTGGCTCACTCATCCATGGCTGTCTGGTTGCTCATACAGTGATGAAGTAAACAGTTCTGCTGTCTGTGTATCCTTTGCATTTTTAGCTTCGACTCTTTTTTTCTCCACATTTGGCTGCAGAGCTTTGGTTGGTTTTCATGGAGAGTAGGTGGATTTAAAAGGGGTTCATGATCCCACGATGACTGTTCAGGCTTTACACCACCACCTGGCGTGCATCTAAACCCAACCAGGCTTTTTTTCCACATCCTCTTTATTTTTAAGCTTACTAAAAGTGTTCTGTGTGTGTGTGTGTGTGTGTGTGTGTGTTGGCTGCTCGTGCTCACTGATCAGAGACAGATGTGAGCCTCTTGGCAGTGATGCAGGCGAGCAAGAAGCTCGAAACTCTCTCCGTGTTCTGCCAAGGCACTGCAGCACATGTCGCTCCCCTCAAGAGCCACATCAAGATGCCAGAGGGGAAGAGAAGAGGGGCTGACGGAGAGCAGAACAGACAGGGGTGGGGAATGAAAGAGCGTGCCAGGAGGGGGACACACAGAGAGACAGTGGCTTGCAAAGAAGTCCCACAAAGCAGAGAAAACACGAAAGCAACACGACTTGGAGGGTTTGTGCATCAAAGTGAGAAGAAAGGGCAACATCAAAGCACGCAGGGGTCACAGAGTTAAAATGGCACCGGACCCGGGGAGCGGGTTGCATTAAGGGGCTACAAGGCGACGCAGCTAATGTGGGGTAAAATCGCAGCTCTGCAGGGGGAGTTGGAGATAAAGGGGTGAACTCTGCCTGCTTTGTTACGAAACCTCATGAAAGTTAGGAGTTACAGCAGAAGTTTGACAGAGTTTCTGCTTCTGATGATCGGCTCTGTGTGGGTTGTAGCAACTTGATACTTTTACAGCAGCAAAAAGTAAATGGAGGGGGGTTCTTTTGAAAAATGTTTGGAACAAACTGATCTACGCCAGAGGCTTCGGGTCTCAAGGTAGAAGTTCAGTTTTGAGTCTAAGTTTTTAAACGGTGACTGAACTTCATTTTTCCCCTCCCCTCTTTGAAGAGATTTTGTTTTTCTCAGACTCCCGAGCCTCAGAACTGCACTTGAGTTGCTTCATTTATGTGAACTGAACTCACATGCAAATCGCTCTCCCTCCCTCATTCGTCATCCGTTTGGGGCTGAGTATGGAAAAGGGAAATTTCAGCCCCTCTTTGTGTCTGCGGGGCCGTTCACGTGAAGCTGGAACATTTACGTTGCAGTTCGGCCGTCCGTTTACACGACGACGGCAGTCAGGATTACCGGACACCGACACTTGTTGAACCCAGGTCTCAGAGTGGAACTTTTCAGACCCGCCCCTTTTTGCATTTCAAAGGGAGCCGTGACATGTGACATCGCGGCTGCGGTCATTGGCTGTCCTGCTCATGCACCGATATGTTACTCACCTGACTGGAAGTCCAAACAGAGGTCTGTGTGTGCACCATTCTGGATGTAACGGTTTACATGCTGGAGAGACTGGTGTCTGCACATGCACGTTCAAGCGCCAACTAGTGGCCGAGCATGGGAACTACAGCGGGCTCAAGGAGCTCGGCAGCACCGTGTAAACGTGCAACATTTTTCCAATCAGGGTCTGAAAATGTTTGTTTCCATGAAGCTTGGCCACCTCCACTCCACTCGTATTGTAATCACACTTTGACTCACTGATATGTGCATTAATTACTACCTGTCATAAGAATTAATATTCAAGCCATTAAGCAGCTCATTTGCATGTTTATTGAGTGGGTGTTTGTGCATCCTCTATGGTATCGACTTCTTCCAGAGATCTATTAATTTAATCCAAATCTCAGCTCCTTAATGAGCAAACTTCTGAATTTTTTGACTGCTTTCTTGCTGTTTTCTTTCCCTCGCTTGGTTCTTTTCCTTTTCATCTCCCATGGACGTCCATCCGTCAATCCTTTTGCATTTTCTCTGCTTTTTGATCCGGGCGGCCTCAGAGGTATCGGCTGCCAAAACAAGGTCACCTATTAGCATTCATAGCTGAAGACAAACCGAGCGTTCGGTTCAATACCAGTCAGGTATGAGAGTCACGGGCATCAACACAAAAAAGCCCCGGAACAGGCCGCGCCACACACGGGGGTGAAATTAAAAACAAGACCTCGCTCTTCGGTGTTGTCGCATTAAACGCGTGGGGGAGAGTCTTAACGGGAGCTCAGGGATGAGTTTAAAGCTGTTGGGGGTTAGCATTAAGTGTTTTTAAATGTGATTTAAAAGCAGGGTTGGAGGTTTTAAAGACAAAAGGAGGGCCTTGGTGGTGCAGGTTGGGGTTCAAGGAGACCTGATGCCGTCGTCAGGTACCATCTGTTTCCTCCATTGATCCATTGAAGCATTGATCAGGACGGCCAACTCTTTGCATTTAGCGATTAGCATGGGCCACTTATCCCGTTAGAGAGGGAGCAGGAAAGATGAGACGCAGGGAGGTAAAAGAGGATTTGGGGATTTTATCTGCTTCTGATGTGGCTTTTGTTGGCTCCTTAAAGATCCTCCTTTAAACTTGTTTAGACTGGTTAACAAAAAGCTATTGTTTCTGGAGGAGGGCTAATCACAGCTCATGTGCTTTTTAGTCGATTTTAATTTAATTTGCTGGTCTCCTGATTCAAAACAAAAACTGGCCTCAATGCAACTTGTAAACGGGACATTATGTAGTTTAAATTCTGACTTTTACACTTTAAACTGATAAGCAGCGGTTTCTGATCGTAATTCTGATTTATCTTTAATCATTTTAGTTTGTTTTCTACATTAAACGGTGTATTCTTGCTGTCTAGCACCTAGTATTTCTCCTGGTAGAAGCAAAAGGGTTAAAATGTTGACATCGTGATTATTGCCCAGTGTTTTAGTAGTTTTCCAGCACAGAATCAACCCCAGCTGCACTAAACTAGCATTACCTCAGAATTTGTTTGTACTTTGTTTTCCTCTTCCTCTGTTTCCTCCACAGAGACCCCGAGTAGCAAAACGCATCAACATTAGACAAAACCCAACATCAGAATGAGAACTTGACGTTTGACGAAACAAGACAGGAAACACAGCTTTGATGCAAACGATTTGATTTTATAAAACACAACAAAAAGGACAACAAACAGAACACACCTACTGCTCCCTAAGAGCAAACGCAGAACAGAAATCAAAACGGCATTTTTAGACATTTTGTCATTTTCTGAAATCTTTAATAGTTTTTGTTTCTGTCGCCCAAAAAGTTTTCTAAAAATTTTTATTTTTTACGCTTGATGAAAACAGGACATATTTTAATGAAATTATTGGACAAAATGATCACAACCTCACTCTAAATCTCTTTTTCCAAATGAAAACTGGATTTCTCTCCATGATGTCACCTTGTTGCTCACACATGAGTCATAGGGACTATTTCTGCTGTGCTCACTGAAAACACTGAGCCTTTCCCAGTGATTAAAGTTCACACAAGTCCCAAATCACTGCAGACCGTTAGACATATTTATTTATTGTATTTATCTTTTAATTATGAAGACTTAACAGCAGTAAAAAGAATAAAAGAACGACGGAAGGCTCGGCGCTTTAGATGAAACTAAAAGTCAAACTGTTGTGTCGGCTTCTACAAAAAAAGGGTCAAAATACATCTTGGTCAACATATTTATAAACTTAGCACAAAAAGAAAGGAAGTTTCTGTTTGGTTTATTATTTCTTTGTTGTAACAATGCTTCTTGTGCCATATTTGTTAAGGAAATGTATTTGTTGGTTGAGCAGCAGTAGTAGTAGTTTGTCAAACAGCTTCTCCTGCTTTCGACTCATGTTTGGGGTTTTATCGGATTGGATGATTGTCTGAAGAAACAAACTGGGGGGCTCAGAAGCATGTGGAAGAACCATACATAGCCACCTCCTCCTCATGCTGCTGTGGGATGGCGTCCCATTCTTCAACCATCATTTAGCCGCTGTGGTTGTGTCGGTCAGTCTGGAACGAACAGCACGTCCAGGTTGATCCCACAGGTTGAGGTCAGGACTCCATCTTCTCCAAAGTCTGGAGGTCTCTGATAAACCCCGCTCTGCAGGGCCAAGCGTTGTTACCTTGGAGGATGGAGTCTGGTCCCTGATGTTTTCCGTCAAATATATATACTTTTACCTCAGATCGCTGTCATCTCACCTCAGTAGTTCGTTAACGAACAAAACAGCCACAGTGATTCATAAATCCACTTCCTGCTGCTCTCCTTCGGTCCAGTCCAGTGAGGAATGACTGAACAGCTGAGCGTGGCCCACTCTCTCCTCGTACTTCCCCCACTCTGGGTGATAGCACTTTTTAATTAAGGTGGTGGCGCCGAGGCAACACGGGCACGAGACGCCGGGGATGATGAAGGGCTTTATCAGCCCCTCTCCTCGCAGCTTATCCCGGAGCGTGACGCCATTCTTACCCGATAAGGCGGCTAATAGAAACGAGAGCATGAATTTCCACACACACACACACACGTCTTAGGACACGAGCTAAGACATGCAAACATGTGCAGATTTTCCTGGATAATGACGATAAAGGCCCTCGCAGCTTTAGGACAATTTTCTCACATTTTTAAGTCATCAAGTCGTCTCGAACGGTTGCAGCAGAGCAAGAGACTACTCAAAGACCATCAGGTCATAATCTTGTCGTATCAAAAGTAAATTTAAAATCATTGCATTACAGTCCTCTTCTCTGGTAATGTCTTCTACAAGAAGTCTGGGCTTCTATTGTAATGTTTTGCTTTAAAAGCAAACGGGAAACTTACCTTTTCCTCCATTTTTTTTGATTAGACTCTCATATTTATTCAGTGAATATATTTTTCTTCTGTCTAAGCACATGGAGTATACAGTGGCCTAGACTGTGTCTGCATTTCAGAGGCATAAATAAGTTTATATTATTTCTGCTAGATTTCTAATTTAAATAGAGTGAAAACATGGCGCGCGCACACACACACACACAGTGGTGTCATCGTTAACAGGGTTTTGGTTCCTGCATGGTAGAAAATATGCAGCACTTGTGTGTGTAGACAGATGGGCTGCACTATAAGAAGAGACAGTGTAATTCATGAGGCTCCCTGAGTGCTCCCCCCCTTCCTCTGTAACTCGTACAACACAAGTTCTGATCCCACAAAACACACACACACACACACACACACACACACACACACACTTGTGTTCATACAGGCTTTTCATGCTAAGAGCAGTGGATGGCCAAGAAATTAGAGGATCTGTCACCAGGAGTTTGAGATGTCTCGTTGTTGGACTGCATGCACTCATGTACATGCTGCCAGAACCTGTGTGTGTGTGTGTGTGTGTGCCTGTGTGTGACTGACAGAGGTTTCACTGTGGGGTCAGTATCTACAGGGAGCTGCAGCGGCTCAGTCGTGTCTTAATGAGGCTCGTCAGGCTCTCTGCATCTTTACTCCGTCCCCTCTGAATTTCTCCTTCCTCTTCACCTTTTTCCCTCCGCGCTCCTGTCACTCATCCTTCCTCTCGCTCTGAGCTCACACCCTCCCGTCGTACATATATCTACCTCTTCTGCCTCAATCCGTCTTTTATCCGTCTCTCCTCCATCCTTACTCATCTCTTCCTCTTCCATTTTTTCCTCCCCACTGTAATCCCTCCCCCCCCC
>NC_051452.1:3981707-4035600 GCF_001649575.2 Kryptolebias marmoratus | reverse complement strand
CCCATCCTCCTCATCCTCCTTGGAGGCCACTGAATGGGCAGCTCAGAGGAGAGAAAGTGTTGAGGCTGCAGGATTTCTCCCCGAAGGGCTTAATCTGCTGAGGCTCTGCGCGTCGATAGCCTCCTGCACACCGTTCTCTCAACAATGACTGTCTGTCTGCACAGTCACAGCCGATAAAGAGACGTCTCTCTCTCACACACATTGTGTGTGTGTGGCTTCCTGTCTGTCTTTGCCATGCCTACAATCTTTTTGAACATTTTCAGCCTGATATTTTCCCACCTCTGCCGGCCCTTGTGATTGACAGGCCCTGAAAGATGCACACATGTGTGGGCGGCCGTTTGAATGTGCAGCAGCCGTGTGTGTGTGTGTGTCCACACACACGCCCAGAAGCGGAGGAGTGTGTTAATGCATGCATTTTGTACCTGCACTTGTTGTGCAGTGGTTTGTGTGTCCGTGGGAGGCTGGAGTCACGCACCGGCATGAAATGGCCAGCTGATGTGGCGAGCGTGGGCGTCGCTCCTCTCCAGCAACAAAGTAAGGAAGCCATCGCAGCTCTGTCAAATGTCAGGGATTCTTAAGTGTGCCTTTTAAAGCACAATAGGCGGTGAAAATGTCAACACTTGAAGGGTCTATTACACTTCAAGCCTTTGGTGCCTGTTTCTTTTCCTTTTATTGAAGCTTTCACGGAAATCTGGAAGAAGCTGGCAAAAAATATTAACCCATTTATGTCAAGAACAGATTGTATCAATCCAGTGTGTGGGTAGTTAAGTCTTGTATATTTTTAATGCAAATACAGTGGGTAAGACTCAGCTTGCTGCCTGATTCTGAGCAGCAGCTTCATGATATTGTGGAGATGTTTGTTCCTCTTTAAGCTCAATATAACGTTCATTAGATTTAGAGATCCCACCGGAGCATCAGCAGACACGCTAACTCGCAACCATATGCAGTCCTGCTCCAATAAAAGGCAATAAAAGAGCCACCATGCACGTTCCTGTGTGCGCGCTCAGGATTTTCATATACGTGTTCCTTTTGTGCGCGTGTATTGCAAGTTTTTTGTGTTTGGCGTGTTTGCGGGAGATAACGCCAAGAACGAAAGCTGCCGCGGCCGTCGGGGTGTGGGCAGAGAATGGGGTCTTTGTTGCAGCGTTAGCCTCTCATTATCGAGTCGGGGTGACCCCTCGGAACCCCGCTAGACAGGCCGTCTGCGTGTCACTTCCTGCCTGAGCCTGCGGAGCGACGCCATTGGCAGACTATTGTTCCTGGGAGAGCGCGATAGGATCGGGGAATGTGTCCTAATGTTTGCAGATTGGCTTGCCGGAGCAACAATTACACTTGGAGGAACGCTCCCCATGGAGGAGCGAGGAGATAAGAGCCTGGGTGTGGAAGAGGGTGAAAAAGGATCTGTGTGTGTGAGGCAAACGAACAGGGAGGATCTTTTTGTTTTCATAGCTTACCCACGTGGAGAAGGTTTTCCAATTTCCTTCTAACTGATGGTCTAAATTGCCTTCTTTTGTTTTAGTGTTCATTTGTTTCTCTTCACATCTTCATTCAGGGTGACGGAACGAAGGAGCCGCCTCTGATTTGCAGCAGATTCATTTTGTTTCATGGCTGTCATTTGCCAAGAGGTTTCTCCTAAATGCTTCTTTTTAACGACTGCGAAACGGGATAATATGTGTCTGTTAGCAAAACATCTCATTAACCAATGAACAGATTTTAATGAAATTTTCAAAAGGTAATCATGGGATGTACTCTACAACTGATTTAACTTTGAGAGTCAACCCCATTCAAGATGGTTGCCACAGCTAATCAACCTCAGCATACACAAAAGTGGCTGTAGCTTAATCATTTTATAGCTGTGGTGCTAAGTCTGATGTAGCTGAGAGTTGTCCTCAACACATACTGTTTTGCAGATTTTGCAGTATGGCGCACATCAGTTACAGCAGGAGTGTCCAACCCTGGTCCTCAGGGTCTCCGTCCTGCAGGTTTTACCTGTTCCTCTGCTCCAACACACCTGATCTGAATCAATGGGTGATTAACAGGCTTCTGCAGAACAAGAAGAGGTGATTTAACCATGAATCAGGTGTGTTGGAGCAGAGAAACAAGGAAAACATGCAGGATGGAGGCCCTGAGGACCAGGATTGGACACCTCTGGTTTACAAGGTTTGACCAAAATGGCTTTAACTCCATTCCTGCTCAGCAGAATATAATCTGGCACGAAAGGTGGCGGGTGATATGCATTCCTTCAAGGAGCACTAGGCCTTTTAAGTTGACGATAAATAACCACCCTCCTGAAACTGTTTTTATTTTTACCCACAGTGCCAGACTGTGGAGGCTTACTGGACGCGAGCAAGGCCGGTTACATCACCTCCCCCGGCTATCCTCTGGAGTACCCGCCTCACCAGAACTGCCACTGGATCATCAAGGCGCCGGAGCCCTCGCAGCGCATCGTCCTCAACTTCAACCCTCACTTCGAGATCGAGCGGCTCGACTGCAAGTAAGATGAGAGAGTAGGAGTTACATCACAGCTGTGGCGTCCACTCTTTGACTTATTACTCAGCCTGAGTGATTTGTGTTGACATTTTTATTAGCGTGCCGCAATAATTCTTTACTTTAAATTAGTTATTTCCTTTTGAAGTTGGTTTCATACGCTTATAATTCTCTGATTGTGGTTTTGGCTCGTTTTCAAAAAATATGGAAATGATTTCCACAATGTGACCACAACAGGTCTGGAGAAAGCTTGTTTCTTCATTTCTTTCCTGCTGCGTCATCTGGATGTTGCACTACACTGTCTCTTTGTTTCGGTGTTTTAAACGCCTCTTCAGCCCGATTACCAGGTTAAATTCAAGGTTGCACGACTGCAACAACAAACCTTAACGTTTTAGACAAAAATAAAGTTGCTCATTTCAGGATTTTTTTTTCCTTTTCTTTCAGGGATTTTGGTCTGGAAAGATGGATTCTTGTGTTTCTTCCATTGGTTAATCTGATGATTGAGGCCAAAAAATACACTAAAATATCTGTTCAGTTACTTTAAAAGTTAAAGTTTTAAAGCTGCAGTCCCCCTTAATCTGATAATCAAATACCAAGAGGTTTTTGGTAAAGAAAAAAACCCCAAACAGGATGAAAGAGCAGAGCCGTGGTGGATTTGATGGTGTGGGCAGGAATGGGTTGGAGGAAGAGAAGCAGAAGGCAATGAGACGGCTGTTTCTGTGGATGTGTAACCACGCTGGTCAGTTTCCGATCTCAGAGACAGGAGTAATCCGAAGCATATGGTCGTCTATTGTTTTGGGCCTCAAAGGAAATCGGTTTCCATTGTTTTAATCCAGTTTTAAACAACCAGGACAGAGAGAACATTTCACATCTCATCCATTCTGAGTCAGTTTAGTCTGTAAACCAAGGCAGCTTAGATTTATCTGACCAATTTTCCATTTATATCCATTTATTTCTCCTTGCCTCGACGCCCGCTTTTCTCCGTAAATTCAAGAATTATTAATCCCAGATGGCTTTTGTTGCATTGTTCGCTGACGAAGATGGCCAGGAGAAAAACGCTGCCTTCAATAGCTGCTCCTGTGAAAAGGATTTTGTAATGATTGTCAGCTCTTTTCATGCGCCTGTGTCACGTTGCAGCGGCGAACTGGAAGTGTTGTTTTCATGTCTCCGGGTTTCTGTCACTTTTTCCTCAGAGGCATAAATGACGCATAATTATCTCCTTTTTGCAATATGCTGCTCGGCCCCGACACCAGCGTGGCGGTGTAAACGCTGCGGCGCGTCGGACTTCCTGCTGAAGTGGCGGTGAGAGCTCAGCTGTTGATAAGCAGTGAGTCGAGCAGATTCTCACAGCCCAAGGCGTGCAGAGTGGAAGGAGGCTGAAGGAAAAAGGGAGCAAAAACCAAAATATCCTCCACAGACAGTTTTATTGGGATAGTTTCCTTTTTTCTGTTTTAGCACTTGCCCGGAGGGTCGGAGGCCTCGGCTTGCCCTCTAACTCCTGTGTGTGTGCGTGCTGAGCGAAAGTCAGGGAGGGAATGTGGGTGGGTGGGCGTCCACATGTGAGTAACTCTGCAAGCATGTTAGTTGGGAAGATCTGTCTCTGTTTGCCTTTTCCCGCCATCTCTTCATCCAGATCCATTTTATATGCCTTTTGGAAAAACAGGAAATACCAAAAACATACAATAAAATATGATATGATGGTGTACTATGATACAACATAATACTATACAAAAGACACAGTTCTATATTATTCTAGATAATATATACTAAACTAAATGATACAACACTATATACTATACGACATGATACACTAAACTATGATAAGATACAATATGATACTAAAATATATTATATGATTCGATTCTATATGACAACACAATATGATGTAATACTATACTAAATTATACCATTACTAGATAATATATATGATATTACTAAATGATACAAAACTGATATTATACAATATGATATAGTATATTAAAATATTCTATAAAATGCAATACAAAATAAGATATATGTCATGCTACTATATGATGCAGTATATTAATATTATATATGTTACCATACAATATATTTGACAACTTTGTAAACAATATTAATACGATAGAAAACAATATATGATACTATACTATGTTGCATATATTGTCTCCTTGAGGACATGTTCTGTCCCAATAGCTGCCTTCACAAATTAACCATTAAAGCCGTTCCACAATAAAAACATAATCCAACAGTAAGACACGCTGAACAATTACCATTTTTTTAGTTTCAAAAAGATCTGTAAATATTCTGCACTTCATGAAAAATGCTTGTCTCTTTAACGTAGCAGCAAAAACATGCACTGTTGCTAGATATCCCCACCCCTCCACCCTGTGTAACGCTTTTTTACCTGGATTGATCCAAGTTTTACACAGCTTGCTTCCTTTTCTCTGCCTGTGTGATTCGCCATGACGGTGCAAGCGAGCAGAGCAGAGAGCAGACTTTTGCATGTTTTCACGGTCCTCCGTGAGGTTGGAGGCGAGGAGAGCCGGCGGGGCTGCAGAGGTGGAGGGTTCAGCATTTCAGTCGGGGCTGAAAATCTGCATGACAGCTGGGATTAGAGAGACGGCGGCAGAGCAAACTAGAGCCGTGTTACCTGACAGACGCAGAGCTGCGTGGTGTAGACTGCTGATAGCGGAGGAGGGGAGGACACACACAAAACATGGCCGTAAAGATGGCAAATGAACATATGTTTTTGGTGGATATGCTTAGAAACACTCTTAAGGACGCAAACTGTCAGCGTAAAAGTGCTCATCTGCCATCATAACCCCTCCCTGGGCACTTTGGACCCTCATAAAGGCGAGAAAAATGCTTCGTCAGCCCCGGCATGTGTTCAAAACTCTGGCTAATATCCCCGACCAGCTGCTGATTTTCCCTCAGTAGCAGTCAGCACTCGGACGTGGCCAAACAGCGGCTCTACTGCAGCAATCAAATCGGTTGGCTCGTGCAGGCGCTCCACGTCTGAGGTGGCACTTTAATTCAGGATTTCATTTCAGGGGAGTCCGGCCATGTGCCAAATAGCTCTTACCTCCAGGCTGCCAGCCGATTGATGTGAACTAAATGTAATAAAGGCTAGATGAAATATCAGGCCCATATCTCTAATGCAATCTGCCATCACCGAGCCCCAGGATGCTACGTAGTGATAGACCAGGATATACTGAGGAAGGGAGGAAGGAAGAGCTTGAGGTGGAGACAGTTCTCCTTCCCTCTCTTCCTATTTTGCTTCGTCTTCCTCCCTCCATTCCTCTTGAACATGTGCTTTCTTCCTTTCTGTTTCTGTAGCCCAAGGAGGATCTGTTTTAATTTTACACGCTCAAATTAAACATTGAAGAGAGAGAGACAGCCGCCCACACACAAACACATTCAAGAGCCATTTCTTCCACCTTTTGAGGGGTTTTATTCTCTTGCTTTTATTTGGTTATTTGTTATTGAACTCAGCCCGAGGTGGGAAGATTTTATGATATAACTTTATAACGCCGCCTGCACACACAAACACACGAAGCTGCGAATCCATACGTCCTGTGATATACCTACCCAGACATAACTCTGTTTGCAGGAGTGTGCATCTGTGTTTCTCATACCCAGGAGGGGGCCAGAAGGGTGTGGGATCGATGTCCGTATTCTGCTTGTAATGGGAAATCTATAGATGATCAGTAAGAGCCGGAGGGAAAGCCGGCGAGGAAGGTCTGAGGAAGAGAAGGATGATTAGGGACGGTTCAGGGTGAAAGAAGAGACAGATGAGTTCCCAGAGGTTACGGCTGAAGGGAGTTGTTCAGCAGCTGATCTGTCGATATCTGGCACTTGGCCTACATTTAGGGCGAAATCGCAGTCATCAGCGGTTTCAGGCGTAGAATGATGATAAAATAACTGCACGGTTTGAGCCATATATCCAAACGCTTGATAGGATCAGTTGTTGCTCGTGTCACTCACCAGAAGTGCAGCAGTGAATGCAAATCTGCTGCTACAACACTGGCGTCTTATTCCAGTGGCTTCAAGACCAAACTGTTGTCTTTATTTTTTCTTAAATTCTCTTTTTGTTCATAAGCAGTGCGTGCAACTCAGCGGCCTCTGAAAGTCACAAAAGGAGTGCCTCAAGGCTTTGATTTAGGACCTGCTCTCTTCAATGAAACAGAATGTCACTGATGCGTCTTTATGCTGATGACACTGAATAAGATCTGCAAAAGGAGCTGAAGTTGTCCAACTTAATTCCACAACAAACTAACTTACTTTAAGGATAGATTACTGAAGCACAACTGGAAACTTTTTCCTGTTTTGCATAGTTTACTCTCCTTTTAGCTGGTTATTTGTAGGCTGTAAGTATATTTCTTTGTCATTTTTAGCTTCTCTTTGCTTGAAACAGGTTTCTCTTAAAAATGACTGAGATTATATGTGAAGTAATGCTTGTCACCCACTTCCTTGCCAAGTTTTAAACAATGATCTTGTGCAGTCTGTTACAGCTATTATCTTTGCTAAGGTTGATTAGCTGTGGCAGCCATCTTGTCAACAGACAAACAAACACACAGGCAGTCATATGATTGCTGTCTTCGTGGCAGCGGACGAATAAAGAAGGGGAAATAAATAAAAGTAAAATTAGTATCTGGCCATAGTTCAGTGAGGCCATATCCGTCAGGAGCAGCAGGGGTCAGCATCCGGCTCAGACTGAAGCTTCAGATCGATGCGGTGCTAGAAGGTCTGGGGCCGAGCCGAGACGGCCTGTGGTCAGCGGTTTGGCCCCAGCCATCTGTAAGTATGAATCTGTGATGGACAGTAGACGAGCGCAGTGAGGCATGAGGAGACGAACGGGAGAAGTGCTATTTGTTTTGGGGCTAGATTGAAGATGGCAGGCCCTGCTGATCTGCTGGGATTTCGCTCGCAGCATCTAGTTAATATTTCAGAGGCACTTATGGTTTATTAGAGTCCCCTTTGAGGATGGGAGGAGTTCGGCGTATGCTTCGAAATGTGAATATCTGCGCGTGTGTGTGTCAGCTGCACATATTCTGCCTTCCTTAATTCTTGCTTCTGTAAATCACCAACAAGGAGACGTCGAAGCGACAGGCGACACTTCATTGTTTACCAGACTGAGATTCTGTGGGTTTCTGTGCTCCAAAAGTGGGGAAACAAGGAGTGGGGGGAGAAAAAAGACAATGCAGCAAAGAGGAAAATCATCTTAGCTGAAAGCCCCAAGTGTGTGAATGCAGCCAAGTTTGACTCGCCGATATTCAAGAACAGCTGTTGCTTTATTATCTGCATAAACAGAATAAATCACACAACCACCATAGGCGCGCAGCAAATTTGAGTTAATCTTTCGCTGTAATTTTCAAATTCTCAATGAGGGCTTTATGCATTTGTGTAGGTATTTAGATTAGACTAAATAAAAGCCAACGACTTTCTAGAGAATGATTTAGATATGAACTCATTTGTTATTTCACAGAAGATAAATGAAGTAAACAAGCGTAGTTGCACTATATAAAAATTTAGAGCTGTTACTGGTGAATAGTGTAAGATGACTAAACCAAGTGGTGTTTATTGGACAGTTAGTGACCCGGCACAGCTTATAAGGCTACAAAGACTGGGTGAGAGAACAAAGTGTGGATGAATTCGATGTCTACATACTGAACTTGTGTTTGGAAAGGAACTGCTGGCTGCAGGAAATGTCCCTGGTTGGTTGCAAACAGCAAAGGTGTGAAAGGCAATTAGTCGCCTTGACGCAGGGGCGCTGTGATATATGAGCCCAGAAGAAGAGAAGACATGTCTGGACTGGTGCAGAATTACGGGCCCTGGAGGGTTTTTAGTTTCCTTAACCCCTCTCCCTTTGCTGCAGCTACTCCCTGATGGGGAAATGAGGGAGGGTGAAACTGCTGCCTTATTATGGCTCCCTGAACGTAGACAGAAAGGCGAACGGATGGTGTCAGACAGAAAGGCGGAGTTTGGTTCAAAACAACCCCTAATGGAGTCAGGATCTGGATATAGGGGCTGTCGGCTTTATTACGCCGGTGTGCGTCTTCATGAGTCCGCGAGTGCGCATGTGCAGGAGATTGATGTGCAATGTCCTGGAATGTGTTCAAATGTGCGCTTGAGAGAGGCAGACAGTGGGCTCTCGCACGTCAAGGCCCTCATACATGAATTCATCAGAGCCTGGGGAGAGGCTGAGCGAACAGGTCAATAATCACATCTGAGGAACACTCACTCACTGACGCTAATCCACGACAGGAGAGAGAGGCAGACAGAAAGAAGGATAAAGACCCACTCCAAAATCAATTAAAACCTAATTAGGCTCTCAGCTCTTTCACGGGCCTTTTATCCGTGGTGTTGGAGATACGGCGCTGAGTGTGTGTGTGCACGCCTGCTGTTGTATACATCTCTGTGTGTGTTTGTTGGCACATTTTTGAATGTTGTTTTCCCTGAGCATGTGTCAGTTTCAGTCCTAAGCAGGCGTACTTAGGGACAGCAGTGGCTCTCAGACTCACGGAGGAAGCCTGGCACTAAAGCCTTTACGATCGCCTCTGTAATGCAGGATTACAAGCAAGACATGCATAAGAGTATTGGACATCAGCTTCTTTACTCCCCAGCATTAGGGTGATTCACCTTCGAATGCTTAAACTGCCAAACACCAGGATTTATCCAGGTCTTGTCATGAATAAAACCAATATGTTTATTGCACTCTGAGCCCAAGTTGATTCAGTATTCCATTGTGAAAAGATAAACGTGGGCAGATTGGAAACCTGTGTGGGTCAGTATGCTCTTTTTTCTGTGGCTCTGGCATCATTGAATTCAAACTTATTCATTTTTTCTAATAAGACAAACCAAGAATCTTCCATATGTTCGTGAAGGTACCCAAAGGTTTCCCTTGGCCCTAAATTCAGTGTTAAAATATTATTATTTTATGGAAATAAGCCGATACATCGACTGTCACTGATTCCTTATATTTAAACTGACATGAGAAGTTTTTGCCAGTTCCAACGCGACATGTAGCTGGTTTTTACACACAGTTGTATTTCTGTAAGATTTGAAAGGAAGATTGACAATAATACCTTTTTCTAATACATTTAAATACTTCCATTTATATTACGGTGATGGTTGTAAAACCCAAAATAGTAAGGTTAGGAACTTGTTAAGTTAGATTGAGAATTTATTGCATCCAACTCGACCTTCCAAGGATTGTAAAGGAAATATCTAAGAGGTGGAGCGAAAGGATGAAGGCCATTCATCCCATTTTTCCTGATCTTAATAGAAGATATTCAGATGGATCAAGCTTGTCCTTTCGATTTCCTCCTTCAGTTTCCTTAGCACAATATAATGTGACATTACAGCGCTCGTTTTAGCCATTTCGTGCTTTGATCCTCACCTGTGCATATGCCGCTCTGACCCAGATTAATTCAGCGGGATTATCCCTCGATCAGCAGTCTTAACTTGAATGCTCGGCGTTGGAGTCAATACGCTGCAGGAATGAGATAGCTAAATAAAGAGGCTTAGAGACTCTACTTAATCCAGGTTTTGTTTCAACCTGGCACTACAAAAGCCATCTTAGAGCTTAGATGCAAACAGCCACAGGCTTGAGCTGATTGGTGTCTCTCAGCGTTTCTGAATCCTTCTTTTTTTAAATATTTTAGAGAAGCAACACGGTGCGTTTTCTTGTGCAGATTAGCAAGATGTGCCTTAAAACCTATAAATATCTTTATATACGCATATAAATATGCTTTGTTATCGTCACAGCCTATCACGCTAATTAGTGAGACAACAGCGACTCAGTTGTTATTTGACAGCTTCGTCACATGAACTAATTCAGCCGAGTGTGTTTGCGTTTCAGTCTGCTCAGGGGGAGTCCTCGGTTAGCTGCGGGGCTCCTGCAGCGATGCAGTTAGCTACAACAGGGCGAAAAATAACAACATGTGGGCTGAAGAGACGCTCGCACCGACAAACAGGGATGAGATTACTGGGATCAGAACTACAAGGAAATTACTCACTGCCGTGCAACATATAAACAAGGCTATGTGGTGGAAAACGGGAGAGATGCAGCATCGGAGATGTGGGAAAGTGGAGACCCCCTTGAGCCTGATGGCCTGTGGAAAAAAAGATTATAACCATTAAAGAAACTGCTCTGAAACTTGCTCTAAACACTACCTTAGCACCAGGCTCCCTGAAAACAAAAATTAAAGAGATTTCCACACCTGAAATTATTACACTAAAACCCGGTCTTTCCGAGCGCGAGGCTATCCCTTTAAATGATATCAACAAAGCTGCCGCGTCTCTTATTAGGGGTAATGCTCAAAAGTACGGTCCTAAACATAAAATCACAGCTTTGGTGCTGCGTGTATCTGTTATGAGTGAAAGAATTCAAACGGGTCATTTTATAAAGAGCTTAAATCACACACATGCATTCATTCCAGGACAGTTTAGTTGAGAAGAATCTTAATTGGCACAGAAGAAGCAAACCTGGATGTTTTTTACCCACTTTAACTTTCCTTTTGACCTGGTATTTAATATAAACCATATCATGAAGGTAGCATTCCACAGTTTTATCTTTTAGCGCTCAAAGTGGTTTAAGACCATTTCTGCTTCTTTTTTTTAATTATTTTTCAATTTCAATCAAACATGAGCCTTGACTTCATGTTGCTTTTATCTGTGATGCTTTGAATATCGACAGGAACGACACAAATGTGAGCTAATTCTGGATGAACCAGGTGCGCTCTCCTTTTGTCTGCCTTCCTCACACACACACACACACACACGCCAACCTGACAGTTAAGAATTTGCTTTTATCGTTCAGGGTCACTTAGCCGGTCAAAGGTCAGCGATGAGCTGAGGGAACAAGCATGTGGAAGCGAATAAGAAAAGCGTCTTCACGTTTTATTTGTCCCAGTTCGACTCTAACGCCGCGTGCTGCCGAGGGCCTCGACTTCTCCTTGCCCGGCGCTCGCCTTGTCATTCTTTCATGAGCGTCACTGCCTACTTTTTGCGCGTCCTAATTAACGAATCCGTCCAGCTGTCTGTTTGCCCGCATCTTTACCCATTTCCTAATTGACAGACGCTCGGCTGAAATGTGTTGTGTTTGAAATGTGGCCCTCCCTCCGTTTTCCTCTCCTGTGATCCAATATTCAGTGGTTTGGGGATTGTTCGCCCTGAGCTGTCATCAAAGAGATCTGAGTGTGCCGTCCCAGGCAAAACTGGGTCAGAAAAGCTACATTTATTGAAAGCATCTGAGGGGAGACAACACCAGTCTGTGGCAGATCGTTTTCCCAAATCTTTGCTCAGACAACATGTTTCTGTGTTGAAACTGAACTCTGCTTCACACTTTTTTTTATTTATAGATTTATTGTTTCCTCAGCTTAGGTTTTTGCAGTAATTATTTCTGCTCATAGCGTTGTCTTCCTGCCACAAACTGAGCGCTGATGTTGTGTTCTTTTTTGTGACTCAGGTACGACTACATAGAGATCCGCGATGGGCCGTCGGATGTGGCGGACGTTTTGGGTCGACACTGCAGCAACATCGCCCCCGCGACGATCATCTCGTCCGGGCCCTCGCTCCAGATCAGATTCGTATCGGACTACGCCCACCAGGGGGCGGGCTTCTCTCTGCGCTACGAGATCCTAAAAACAGGTGAGGGAACAAGAATCGGAGAATTTCTGCAGAAAGTTTGAAGGTTGCCAAATCATCGAGGGAAATGTTAAAACCTGTGGCTCGTTGTGGTCACCATGGTAACCACACACTTGTGTTTCTCTCCCTGACTGCCAAGTTATTGAGAGTAAGACAGAAACACTGACTGGAAAGTGAGCCTAAAACAGTCAGATCTTGGAGATATTTGATTCATGAGCAACACATTGAATTTTCTTTGTGTCTGCAGTGTTTTATGTAGGAGATATGACAAGTTAAAAAGACGTTTTCAGTTTTGAAGAGAGAAAACTGTATCCTAGTAAAGTGAAAAACAAAAAAAACTACATTTTGAGTTATAATTTGTATATGTACCAAAAAGAGTTGGTGTAAGAGTAGTTTCCAAAAAGATTTAAGGTTGGCATCATCAACTGTTAGTTGAATAGACAGAAATATCTGTAAAAAAATCATAAAATTTACTAAAAACTGTAAAAGATATGGAAATATTAGTTTGGCCATGTGAAGTCCAACTTTCTGTGACTCGATTAAACTTTGAATAATGATTTTGTTGTGAAGTAGGAACTCTTGGTTTTCTAATCCATTTCACCAAAATGCCATTTACCTCAAATATTTATTTTTCTTGTGAATTTTGTCTACATCTGAGACGTCCTGTTACCTGAAGTCATAGCACACCATTCCCAAACAAGCTGTATGCTTTTGTGTATTATTTACATGTTTTATTTCATAACTATGCAACAAGATACAAGACAAATTTTGAATGGAGTGGTAATAAGGGGGCATCAGTGCTTATATGCTTTGGCACCTTTTAAGTAAGAAACGATGATGAGCAACTGAGGTAACATCACAGGAAATCACAAAAAGTTTCATCTGAGTGAAAAGTTTCACAGCTTCTGCTCCTAAACTTGAGTCTTTCACTCCAACACATTCAGAGCATCATCAGAGGCCAGCAGGCATATAAACAAACATATACATGTGTGTATTTATAGTCCGAGAAGAAGGGAATTACAGGGAAGCATGTGAAGAATGCTGGTTTAATTGGACGAGGCGGGCTGGATGTGGGAGGTTATGGTGGGATGATGGAGAGCGCTCCGAGGCAACTTTGGAGCTGGACTGAAGGTTAAAGGTTTATGGGGAGAGGCTGGAAGCAGGAGATTAATGGGGATGAGTTTGTGCCGAAATGGAATTTTCTCAAAGTGGGCAAAGTGCGGGGGGGGGTGATGTGCACTTTCCAGGCAAGGTTGGAGTATATTTGTTTTGGTGTCGTAGCGTGTGTGTGTGTGTGTGTAGTAGTAGAAGAGGTAAAACGGTCAAATGGCCTTGGGGCAGAAAGATTTATGTACAAGTTACCAGCTGATTCTCCCTCGCAATGTTTTAAGTAGCTCCTCAATCATTTAAGCTTCAAAGTGTGTCGAGATTTAAAAACAAGTGGCAAAACTGACATCCTACAGGATCAAAATTCTGCTCTTATCACTCGTTATCACCTCCCACCTTTAAAAACACATCTCTTGTTTGTGTCAAACGAATGTGACCCAGATTTGTCGTTCAGCTCCGTTTCCAAGGCCACCAGCTCCACAAACCCTGACAATGTTACACTGTAGATTGCATCTGTCTCACACACACACAAAGATAGATTGAAGGCTGCTGGATGTGAGGGGTGGGGGGGCGGGATGCGGTTGCCGTAGCTTTAATAAGATCCTGGTAGAAATTCTTGTCTCAGTGTGCGAACACATGTAGGTGTCTGCTGGCTGCGGGTGTGTGGGTGGTTCCGCTCAGCTTGCTGTGTGAGATTCTGTCGGTGGAGGTGGAGGTGGCCTGATAGATGCACATGTGTGCGAGAGAACGGGGGGGGCCCGGCGAGGAAATGATTGGGGTGAAGAGAGCCAGGCTGACAAGGAATGAGTAAGTCTACAGAGTGAAAATGTATTCAGGATGTGTGATTGAGGCCAAGTGTTAATTACGGCGTTCCCACTGCCTGCACGCCCTCTCATCATGGCTGCTTGTCTTACTGCGGCGGGCCAGGGCCTTGGTTTCTACACAAAGATCCCAGCTGAGATGTGTAAAACTAACGGCTCAGTCATTAAGTTAAACTGATTTTAGGCCCAGTTTTTAGTGCACTTATATTGTATTTTGCTACTTTAAAAATTGGTGTGAGGGTTGTGTTTATGGGTCTGTGTGTGTTTTTAAAGGGTGCGTCCAGAGATTGATATCTGAGCTCACAGCTGGGAGATGTGTGTGTGTGTGTGTGTGTGTGTGTGTGTGTGTGTCAGCTTCCTCCCATCTCAAACAGACAGCACCACGACATGTTTCGAAGTCAGAGTGTGTCTGGTTTCAATCGCCTGTGTGTGTGTGTGTGTGTGTGTGTGGTGCCCTCTGTACTATGAACTAATGATACCATGGTTTGTTTTTGTTTTGTTCATTCAGCCCTGTTACATAAGCAGTGACTGTAACTACTCCAGGGGGTTTGGAGTTAGACAAGCAACCTGTGTGTGTGTCTGTGTGTGTCTGTGTGTGTGTCTGTGTGTAATGGGGGTACTCAGGAGTCAACCTATGACTCTATATCCATCCTGAAAGTCTCGTCCACCCATTAGTGCACCTCCTTAAGGGGAGCCAGGGTGACTGAGTGCCCCCAAACATCATCATCTTCAACTCTCCGCTAAAACATGCACACACACACACACACACACACACACACACACACACACACACACACACTGACATTACACATTAATGTTGTTGTACAGTGAAAGTACCCCCCCACACACACACACACACACTGACATTACACATTAATGTTGTTGTACAGTGAAAGTACCCCCCACACACACACACTCCACTCCTCCCTCTTATTGTTGTGCCCTACTTTGGTCCTACTCATGCGTGTTTAACCCTTTATTCGCTCTCCCCCTTCAACCTACACACAGTCACGTGCTGCTGATGCTGTTACCACGGCGACAAGGGGAAGACTAACCAAGGAAGACCCCTTTGCCCTGGTCCCCTAAAGCCCGCCACTAGCACGACGGGGGTACCCTACATTGCAGCCAATCCCCAGTGAAGACTGAGTGCACCTGAGGGCGTGGGGTCGCCTCTGTGACCGCCGCTGACGGAGCCCCCACCCAAACACCAGTCATCACACTGGCTCTGAGTGGATTGTTGATTGGATGGTGACTCTCGTATCAGTCCTGTCTGTTACTTCACTACTGATTGACCTCGCTGCTTTAAGTAGACTCAAGTAATTAAAGTTCAAAGGGCTCCTATCTGATCTGTGGAGATAAAATCAGAATGATCTGAAGTGTTAAAGAATAATCTTGATCACGACGTTCCAATTTATATCAAATACTTTGTCTTTATAAGTCTCTGGATCTACATTACTGTCAGAACCCTGGTGTGTTGTTTTCCATTTGTGGAGCAGTTTCTTCTTGTTCCGATTGTTTTGTTGTTGTTGATTCTCCCCACTAACCGACCCCCCTCCCCCCCTCGATTGAACCGTGCTCCCCTTCGGTTACACATGTATGCATGCACACCCTTACTCGCACGCCTCGGGAGAGATTTTCTTCAATGAAGCCTTGAACTGAGCTCAAGCGGTGTTAACACGAGTGATCTGTCTGCGTCTGAGCAGCGGATGCTTGTCAGACGGAGTCGGGCAGTTTGATGTGCAGAGGTGAGCCCCTCAGCAAGAGGACGGGGGGAGCGAGACAGAAAGTTAAAGTGAACGGCGAGAAGCGAAGGAGTGAAAGAAGAAGAGGCTGCCCTGACACAACACGTGGAGCTGCTCCTGGATCTACCCAGCAACTGAGCCTCTTGTTTCCCCCCAACCCCACCCCGTGTCACGCTGACACACTCGCACCATGACCTCTCGCTTATTGCCAGGAGACATCTCTGCCAAATGGCAGCTCATGGTGCGGCGCGAGCCCCAACCGGAGGCCTGCGCGGCACAGACATGTGTGCGTGTCAGCCACGGGTCAACAACTAACGGAGGGAGGCAGTAATAAGGACTTGTTTTTAGCATGTTCACACACTGAACTAATCAGAGCTAACGAAAACAGACTCATGCATACAGTAACGCAGCTGCAGGATTCTGCCTGTGTGTTCAGACACACCGACTCAAAGACACTGAGTGGTGCGTTCAGAGGCGATGGAGTCCAGCCGTGATCAGATTAAGGGTTTTTGTTGCTGCACCGTGACCCCAATAAGAAACTAAGGCAGTGTGTCACTGGGTCTTACGCAAACATGGAAGTGGTCAGGAAGGCAAAACGCGTCCACCTACTGCTCATGCATTTTGAATTGTTTCATTTCAAGTTACCGCGCTTTAGTCGCATGCAGAATTAATGCCACTCACGTACGGTAACCGCAAACACGACACGCAGCAGGTCCAGGGCTGCTGTTGTGGGGATTGGGAGATATCGCCTGTAGCTTTCTGTAAATTACCGTCATATTTCAACATGCCTGTTTCTCTCTGTGTGTGTTTTCTGGAACCTTGTCGGGACCGGTAGTCCTTAGGGGGACCAAAGCCCAGTCCTAATAATATGGCACCTCATATTGAAGTTAGAGGTTAGATTTAGGTTATAATTAGGATGAGGAATGCACAGGGTAAAGGGTCAGGCTACAGAAGTGAAGAGAAGCAAATACAAAGTCCTAATACAAATATAAACACAAACTTGTATGTGTGTGTGGGAGTCAGCACAAAAGGTTAAATGCTGCTGTTTATGTGGGAGTACATTTATATATTTGTGTCTTCTGTACAACACAAACACACACAGTGGACACTCGCCAAATCAATCAGTGGACATGTTGTGGAAATATGAGTATTGACGCGTAAATAAATCACAGAATGAAAGCTGTGAAGTCTTTGCATCAAAATGGATAAAAAAATGAAATAATAGCAGCAGGAGAAGAAGAAAAAGTGTCTCCGGAGTTTCCTCCCTCTTCTTGAACACTGATTGGGGTCAGTTCTCCACCATTAACCAAGTCAGAGCAGCCAGTCGACCTCGGCTGTCTGATAATAAGGACCGGTGCCTTGGAGGAATGCTCCGTGTCTGCGCTTCTTAAAAAACACCGTTTCCTTATGAATCTGAAGCTGGCAGGTCTCTGAGCCACTCGAAGTTCGAACCCCTTCCCCAGAACCATGAGCCTCTTCAACACGACCTTTCTGATCTGCTTTCCAACGCATGCAGCGATGGGGGGGGGCTTGTTTTTTAACACTATTTGCAAAATGTGGACTGTGAAGATAATCTAAAAATAACCATCTTAGGTGCGTTTAATGCCTGGTTTAAAGACCATGGGTTGGTTCACCAAGGCCTTTTCTTACATGTGCAGTTAAATAAGATCCTGTCTCTAAGTAACATTATCACCTCAGGATATTTGTGTAAAAATAGAGAAACCCCAAGACAACAAACTAACCAGAACCAACTGTTTATAGCCGAGGATATAAAGATAGAAATGTTCAAGGGGTGAGCAAACAGAGAACAACAGCAGTTCATGAATGAGGCCGTATGTGTGTGTGTGACATTTGTGCAGTCTTCAGTCTATTTTGTGCGCCTGCATGCGCCACTCTCCCTGACCCTCATTGATGTGCCGGTCCATAAACACTCGGCCGTGACTCGGGCTCCCCGATGGGCCCGCGGAGCAGTGGCTGATGGGTAGATGATCTGAGCCACACAGCTGCTGCCGCTCAAGGTGAGCCGCCCCGAGCGCATAAATCTACATGCCTAATGAGGAGCTGCCGCAGAGGGCCCACTTAGGACCATTACACAACTTTTGTGTGTGTTTAAGAGAGAGCGATGCACACTCGGAGAGAAACTGGGAACAAGAGGAGGAGGAGAGCGTGTTCGTGTTAAACATGTGCAAAAGAAGGGCCAGGCTGTCTGTTTAGCCTTGAATTTAAAACTGCTGTCAGGAGAAGGGAATGTCTTCTTAGGCCACAATTTAGCCATTAAACACAAAAAGGCAATTTTTCTTGAAGTTTTTGTGCTTCAGTTGAAGTTGGATAGTTCAGATATGTTGAAGTAGGGTTCTGTAAAAAAGTTATGATCAATAAAAAAAATCTTACCTGTCGTAGATAGCGTTTTGACCAACCTCAGTTTGTAGAAATATAATTTAACTTTGACCAGAGTACCATCGACGTGTAAGAAAAATCAGAAACCCCTAGTGTCTAGACTCTGGTTCCAAAAATACAACATGGCCGCTCCTGGAAACCGACCCGTTGTCTTCAATTCCCAACAACAGGAGAAGGTGGGAAGTCTGGTCTATTATTTCCTTACATCGTCGATGACATTGACAAGCTAAAGGCTAGTCTGAGAAGGGCCCGGTCCAAAATGGACTGCTTCCGTCCTAAATGCTCATTTATAAACTTTTAGACCTCCTTCAGTTTCACACGGCACCATTATTCCAAGAGAAATAATATTCCTGTGCAGCCTGGGAGGCTTCAGGTTTGCACCGGGAAGTGCTACAGCTAGCTGCTAGATCACAGAATTCTATGCACATAACAATATAATGTCAAATTAACTGGTTTTAAAAATCAGGTTGTTTCCAACAGGTAAGAGATTAAATATTCATAACATTTCTACAGAAGTCCCCTTCAACAGATCTGAATTGTTGCTTTAGTTTGAAACTGGCAGCGGTGCTGAGTTGTGGATTGTGACAATGCAATCTTAGTGAGACAGCCGTCTCTGAGCCCGCTCAAATTGCTTGGTGCATTTGCCACTCAAGTATTTTCCCTAAGTGTATTTTCTCTTCTGTTTGTAATCATAAACCATTTGTGTTTGTTACTGTATATTCCAGCGGGCTGTCAGTGACGAACGACTCTCTTAAACACCGTCTGCAAGTTAGATGAGATACCTCCGTGTGATCGATTGCTTGTGCCTTCATCCTCACCTAATGTGTTTGTTCTTTTATTGCTAAATATTCCCTTTTATCCCTTTTATCCTCTTAGGGTCGGAATTCTGCTTCCGTAATTTCACCAGCCCGTCCGGCATGATCGAGTCCCCGGGCTTCCCGGATAAATACCCCCACAATCTGGAGTGCTCGTACATGATCATCGCCCCGCCCCACATGGACATCACGCTCACCTTCCTGACCTTCGACCTGGAGAACGACCCGCTGATGGTGGGCGAGGGCGACTGCAAGTACGACTGGCTGGAGGTGTGGGACGGACTGCCGCAAGGTGAGGGACTGAACACGAATAGGTTTTTTTTAAAAGATGAATGGACACACACACACTTTGAAAAGTTACAGCTCACACTGACTCATGCAATCCCCAGCATTCCTGCACATAAATTTGCATACCGGCCTTCAATTTCCCGAGCCGCCATCGCGCTCTTTGATGTACGTTGCCTCTCCTTACATTCCACTACGGTACATAGAGGAAATATTATTTCAGAGGCAGCTCAAAGAGCTTCAACACCCCCGAGGAGCAGGCCTTTCCTTCTCCATAATAACACTCTTCATCACCTCCTCTCTACTCTCGCTGCCCACTCCCTCCTTATCACCTTGCACTTCCTTCCTCCCCAGGCCAGTGAGGCTGACGACCGTGATGATTTCAGGATGTTATTGAAGGCTTTAGCAGTGACCGCCACAGGGTAATGTTCGAGCTGAAACCTGAATTAGAGGTGCTGATTGGTTCATTTCTCACCTCTCCCACAACATAAAAGATTTGCTCTAATTATATCATTTTGAGTTGCTAAAAAGGGATCCAAGGGGATTTAAAAATCGCAATTATAGCTACGAATTTGGAAGCTTTGATAGCTGAAAACAATTTGTACCATTCAGAGTTGAGAATTAGGAGGAAATTGAAGTGTAACCCAGTTCCAGTGAGCTGAGACCTCGGGCGTGATGGGGGGGAGACGAGATGGAAGGGTTAAGAATTTAGTGTCTGGCAAAAAGGCAGTGGGGGGCTGGAGGGGTTGTGGTGGGTTAAAACTATTTTAATCTCTCCGTGTTTGTGTGTGAGCTGATCCCAGTGCAGGGATTCCAGTTCTCCTGCTGGGCACTGGCTGAGACACACATGGCAGATGGAGGGATGGACAGGGAAGTTAAAGGAGAGTTGGGAATGATGGGGGGGGGGGGACTAGAACACACACCTTGATTCTTGTTTTTTTCCTAACATCTAAATGTTTGTTTTCATTTGTCTGCAGCGTCTCCTCTGATTGGACGCTACTGCGGGACAAAGATCCCTCCGGAGATCCAGTCCTCCTCCGGCCTGCTGTCCCTGTCCTTCCACACCGACATGGCGGTGGCCAAAGACGGCTTCTCGGCGCGCTACAACATGACGCACAAAGAAGTGTCTGACTGTGAGCGCGCGTTTGTGCATGCCGACTTGTTTTCCTGTCTTTCAACAGTTTGGCCTCTGTCATCTCCGCTGACGCTTATCTTTCCCTCTTCATCTTTCTCCCTTCTCTCGATCTCTTTAATGCTATTTTGGTTCTCAGTGCTCTTTCTCACCCCTCTCAGCTTATTTTGCTCTCTCCTGAGAGCGCATGATTTTTCAGAAGCAGACTATTTTCTCTTAGAATAAAAATTAACTTCACCTCAATTTGTCTCAGCTCACCTGTTGTGCTGTATTGTCCTGTCTCTGCGCCTCAGTCTATATTTACCTTTTCAAATCCTTCTTCAAGCGTTTCATTCTGTATTTTTGAAACATTTCCTGCATCCATCATCCATTATAATCAATTTTCCTCCCTCTTTCTCTCCCCCTCACAGTTATTTACAGTTAACATCGTTTGCTCCATTGTGTCCCTCTTTTTTTATCAGCGTTCCACTGCAGCATGGCGCTCGGCATGGAGTCAGGAAAGATCACAGACGATCAAATCTCATCCTCAACGACGTTCTATGACAACCGCTGGTTACCGCGGCAGGCCCGCCTCAATAACAACGACAACGCCTGGACGCCTTCAGAGGACAGCAGCAAAGAGTACATACAGGTACTCACCTGCAGGATTACAACACAGCTCACATTTTCTCTTTGGTTTGTCTTGTTTAGTGGTCTCCAGTCCTGGTCCTCAGGGCCTCCATCCTGCAGGTTTTACCTGTTCCTCTGCTCCAACACACCTGATCTGAATCATGGGTGATTAACAGGCTTCTGCAGAACATGAAGAGGTGATTTAACCTCTAAATCAGGTGTGTTGGAGCAGAGAAACAAGGAAAACCTGCAGGATGGAGGCCCTGAGGACCAGGACTGGACACCCCTGGTCTCGTTTATCCTGTTTTCTCCCAAGTCTGCCTGTACGTGTGTTTATGTGTTGTGTTCCAATGAACCACTGAGGAGATTTTAATGAAACTAAGAAAGCAACCATTGCATGTACATTTACAACTAATTAAAGTTTGTAGTCAGGTTGTCTGCCACAGGAATCAACCTTAGCAAACACAGAAACGTTTATCTCTCAGGCAGTTTTACAGATATTGAGCTGAAATTTGGTGTGGTAGTAGCTGAGAGTCATCCTTAATGCACACTACAAGAGCTAACACTTCTCTCAAGATCCTGCATGACATTATGCATAACGTTGTTTACTAAGATTGACTGAAACGGCTACAACTCTGCCCCTTTCTCATCATCAAATGGTCGGTGATATAGGCCTTTAGTTCATATTTATTGTTTTTTCCTGTAAAATCAAAACTTAAACACATAGAGGAGAAAAAATAGTTCATAAATATCCCAGCTTTGAAGTGACCTTAAGGCTCACTTTCCTCTGCTGAGGACAATCAATTTGCCTCAGATATACTACCGTATCACTGAAGAGGCAATAAGCAACATCGTTTCATATAGAGAGAATATGCAGCACGCACACACACACACACACACACACACACCAAAGAAGTGGAGGAGCCGTGAAACGATGATAAGGAAGTGCTTCTGCACTCTCAATCTTTCCTGTCTCAAACACGCGCAGGTATACAGCACCGAGGAGAGCCTGTGATTGATGAAGGTGCTCTCCTGGACTGCATCCGAACACTGTGCTATTGATCTTTACCTCCAGCCTGCCTCACCTTACACACACACACACACACACACACACACACACACACCTCCGCGGTGGAAGGCCACAGTCTGCGACTAACTCCTGCTGTCTGTGTGACAAGAACACAGCAGCTGCCCTGTCTCCATCTACATCAGCAGCAAATCCTGCAATCAGCACAGATTTTTAATCCAGTCTGTTTCTGGTTCAGGTTGACCTGCATTTCCTGAAGGTTCTGACTGGGATTGCCACACAGGGAGCCGTATCCAAAGAAACTCAGAAGTCTTACTACATCACCACCTTCAAGCTGGAGGTCAGCACCAACGGAGAGGACTGGATGGTGTACCGGCACGGCAAAAACCACAAGGTGGGTTTTCAGATTCAGCTAGCAGTGGGAGCTAAAATCTGTCTTTAGATGGAAGATTTTGAATCGATTTTCAAATGACAGTAATTGTTTTTTACAACTGTAATCCGTGCTGCCACTTTAAGAGAGGAGTAGTAGACAGTACGTTTGTTGAAGTTATCATTACTTTGACCGTCTTTAGAATCCACATTAGCCCTTCAGAGACGTTTCAGTGATAATTTAGCATCTGTGTTAATTGTTGGTCAGCAGCCTGTCCTCTTTTTGTTCTGTCATGTTATTGTGCGCTCTTTTCTAGGCATGAGAATATATAAATCTGTGTTTGTTTATGTAAAATGAGTCCTATTCATGGCAGTTTCGAGGTAATCAACACATCAATCTTTTTATAATCACATCTCAGCCCTCTGAATTGTAATTGAATCAAACTTTGAGGTCCCACCCCTGGATTCAACGTTTATCACACAAAGTAAAAACTAAAAACTCAAACTGATCCAGTACCCCAGATTGGACTTGCAGCTTCACGGCCCCCTTTTTTCCGGTACATTTGTGCTGCTTTCATGGCGTATTCCTCAGTAACAAAAGAGCTCGTTCATCCAGGAGCCACAGCCACTGCTTCCTGTTCCTGGACCGTTTCTAAACTTTAGCTATGACCCCGGTCATGAGTTAGAGAAAGAGAGAGTGGGAGGGATGAAGAGATAAAGGCAGCGAAAAGGAGGAGAAACTGACAAACAAGAACAATGGAGTCCTCTGTGCGTCCTTATCTGGGTTTTGCTATTCATCATCTCTCCGGAGCACACACAGAAACAGACACCTGAACATCCTGGAGCCGTGCCAGGCGGGGACTTGTGCAGATTTGTGTTTTAGAAGATTTACAGCAGCAGAATTTATTGACATCAGCCGTGTTCGGTGATTTGATTGAGGCTGCTTGTTTCGTACGACCACCTGTCTCTCCGGGGATCCAACCCTGGTTTCAGGCTTCCTCTGTGGATTTCATGCAGAAAGCAGAGGAACGAGGGGTTAATCCACATTCCCATACGGACCGGGGCTCCCCCCCTTCTGTGCCTGACAGTGATTAGTTTGGGTGCAGCCAGTGGGGGGTATTTGATGTGGAGATTATCAAGTAAAATGTGGATTTGACTTAAAAGTCAACATCTGTGCAATGTATTAGAGCCCCCCCAGATGCCCCATTTCTTCCACATTACATTTACTCCCTTTACACAACCTCTGGCTGATCTGCCCCCGTCTGGGGTGTACATGTGTACATGTCGGGTGTCTGTCTGCTCTGTAGTTTTTGTAATTTGAGCACTCCAATCTGGCCGAGGAAAGGAGGGGAAGAAATAAATAAATATTCCGACAGACGCATCAGCAGGCATTTGGGGGGGATATTGCAGGCATTATAGTGGCGGCTTTGAAAATCGTTCTCAGCTTTTTAGAATACACAGCGGACAGTAGGAGGATGAAAGATCAATAAAAGTTTGCAAATGTGTAAAGTGTGGTTTTTCTAAAAGGAAAATAGATGTGACACTGGCAGAGAGATAAAAGGAAACACTGAATCTGAGCCTACAGTCGATTCCGTCAATGAAGCCCATTAAAGAACCGAGACCAACAAGATGTGAGTTCTGCTTTTTAAAAAAGGACAAATTCTCAATAAAATGTACACGTGATGAAAGCCAATGACAGAGAAAACAGTTGGACTTTGTTCTCAAATTAGGCTTAAAATTCACAAATTGTTGCTTTTATTTTACAAATAACATCGTAGGACAATGGTTTTTTGATAAAAATTAATTTATCTAAGCTCCCTTTTAGTGACTGCCATGCTACTTTCACTGGCTTCGCTCACCATATTGTTTTTTTTGTTTTTGCAGCTTCTCACAGCAAAAACAAGCGGAGCGAAACCGCGGGGCCGGTCGAATGGGAATTACTGTAAATGCTAAAAATCAATTACCGTAAATACGGTAAAACCTACACAAGTAAAATTAAGATATACATTTAACAACCAGTCTGGGTCCGTATAAGACCCTCTGCCACTTCCAGACCCCTGTCTTAGGATAACCCACATTTCAGCTCCTTTTTAGTTTCTAATGCTGAAAGCAAAGAGTCCTCTGCACTTTTTAAGCTCCTCATCAACCAGGTTCTCCGCCGTTCCCCACGGGCTGCGGCTGAATCTTCCGTGACTGCTAATCCACCAGTCGTGCTGTACAAGCCCCCGGTTAGCCCGTCCTAAGCCCCCCAAAGAGCCTTAAGTGGTTGAAGCTCTGTTCTCATCGGGGGTCCTGTAATAACTAGGATTTGGGTCTTTTAATTGTCATCTAACAGTGAGCTTTACGCTAATGTGGCTTATGAATTACGCTCGCATCTGTAATGTGTTTTCGTGTGTGTGTGGGGGGGCATTCGTGAAGGTTGAGCCGCGTCAGATTTGAACGATAAGAGCAGACTCGCCGATACTTATTGGGTTTTGTTGCAGAGAGGCAGCACTTTGTCGGGATGTGGGTCCAGGTTTCCCGGAAGGTTGACAGAAAAAAGTAAACCCGGAGAGAAGAAGAAGAAGCAGAAGCCAGTGAGCTGATTGTGCTCTTTGTAAAGAAATTTAAAAAAGTCACAGCGGAGTCACGCCAACAATAAGGCTTTGTGCACTTTTTTTTTTTTTCATGATTTCCTTTCACTAATTTTCTGCACGCCAACACAATTTCAATTTGACGCCCGTGTGACTTGTTAAATCGAAGTCACACGCCTCACATATGCACCTCATTACTTGATGAGACGCTAACCCGCCTGGGAATTACGTTTGTCACAAACTCACACATACTGTAGATACAAGCATGCAGTTAGTTTTTTTATTTCTCCTCCTCTCACACAGACACACGAGCGCGCCCGTGCTAATTAACATTAAAAACACACACTGTCATCTGTCAGCGTCTGTGAGGAAGGTCCCAGCAGCCCCGGCGCTAAACAAGCTTTGTGTTACTGAAAAGTGTTTGTGCTAAATTTGTCACACACATCAAGTAACCTGAGGAAGGGGGGGCGAGAAAAGAAGCTCACGCAGCATTTCAGCGTGCTCATCCAATCACTGCATGTCACACCTAACCACACAGACACACACGCTTTGTTTACAAGCTCATGCATAAAACACCAATCAGGGAAAAACATTAGCATATGCACACACAGGTAGATTCACGCGCTGATGCAGATGGTGCTCGAAGATTTGACCAAAATAGTTCAAAGTGTCCCTGTCGAAGCTCCTGACGCACATTCCTGCCCCCCCCTTTAAGGCCAGTTGTGTGGAGAAGCCAGCTGGAAACCAGTTCATTCTGGAGACATCTTCACGCTGAAGAACAGAGAGGAAGAGGAGAAGTGGAATGCACAGAACCTGGGATCAGAGTAGCAAAACAGGAATAAAAAAATTAAAAAAAGAAACCGACCGAGAGACGAGTAATGTCTTTGGCAGAGTTTTAAACGTCTCCCTCCGGTGCCATTACCTCAAAGAAAAACACCAGCAGATGAATCAAAACCAGTGGTCTTTGTTTTAACCAAACCTTCTACATTTATGACTTTTAGTGCACACAGTTTATAATATGTTTGCCCGTGAGTGTTGCCAAATGATCTCACGAACCAAACTTCCAGGAAATAATCACTGGGTGAACATCTACAGCTGATTACCTTTCAGAGTCGGTTCTATTCTATCAGCTTGAATTCAGCCATTTTTGTAGATATTGAGCTAAAATTGGTTGTGGTCATAGCTGAGAGGGACTCTGACACATAACCTTATTTTCAAGGTTTGACCAAAACGCTACGACTCCATCATTCTCTACATAAGATGATCTCAGCCCAAAACTCGGGCGACTGATACGTGTTCCTTCAAGGAATGTTCGACTATTTTAAATAAAGGTTAGATTCTTGGAAACAGACACACCTTTTCCGGGTGACCTCTTTCTCAGAAGGGTCATCAATAGTTAAAAACCTGCGGTACACAAACAAGTCTGACCGTCGCCTCCTGCTGGGTGTGTGTGTGTGTGTAATGGGGTCTTCGTTATAATTTCATGAACCTCCACACGAGACACAACATGGCAGCATTAATTATTCAACCCACCTCAATGGGCTGTCACGTGAGGGGCGGGTCGACGAAGGAAGAAGAAGGAGGCTGTCGTCTGGCAGATTACAGAGGAGGCCTTCCCCCTCCGAGCACAGATGAACTTTAGAAACCAAGCTATGGTCTTTCAAGCTCCCCCCTTCATTCCAAGAAAGTCAAGAAGTGTCCATATTATCAGCAAGTTAGTCAATGACCAACCATCTGTTTCCTGATGCTATTAACCTTTAACCTTAGGAGTCGAATGAGCGACCCCTTCAGGTGTCCTAACAAAAGAGTGGAGGAAGAGGAAGCTAAGATCAGCCCGACAGCTTCTCAGCTTTCTGTTGTTTTCTTTTATTTCTCTCTTTGCTCACATTCATTAAACTACGAGCCTCTATAGAGCCAATTCCTACAGAACAACCTGTCCTGTCTGAGAGAGCCGTGTTGGACACTTTCCCAGCTTTAATCCCAAGATAAAAACAGGCAGTTGCAAATCACCATTAATGGCCTTTTAGTGAGGGCCATGATGTTGGGTTCCACCAAAAAGGTTTCTAAGATGCTAAAGTTGTCAGGTTCTGAAACATTTATAAATGTAAACATGCTGTTTCTTTAAACTGGTGTCTTACCATTTTAGATTGAAAATGAATCACTTTTGGCATCAATTGCCTCCAATATTTGGGCTTTTTTTAAGTTTATTTGCCAACGACTCTGTTCTGATACCAGATCTATGCTTTTGGTCCAGTCATGTTTTGGCAGTGGACTTTGAAAGCATAGTTCAGATCTTTTTAAAGTGGCGTTCTGTAGAAAGGGAATAACAAAAAATATCTTATCTGTTTAAAGATGGCTCTCTGAATGACCTTGATTTGGAGTAACCGTCTGAGCAAACCCAAGATGAAAGTGGAAGTTTGCCATCCTTGAAGCTGCTGTCTGTTTTACATTTAAATGGTTATTCTGGCAGAAATAGTCTTAAAGAAAAATATAATAATTGCCAAAAAATTCCAAAAAGCGTTTTTGCCCAGAATACACATTCCTCCAGTCCACGAGCCGTTTGCTTATCGGTCTGCTCAGAATTAAATAAACTCAAAATGGGATCTACGACAGGTAGGATATGGATTGTTCACAACCTTTCTGCAGAACCCCACTTCAAAAGAACGGCACTAATGCCGGTAATTTACTGTGGAATTGGGCTGTATTACCTCGTTAGGAGATAAACACTCAGACTGAGCACTTCCTGTTTGAGTGATGAATCTGTCCGTTGTTCTTCCTCATCTCCTCTGCCCTCCCGTTCAACCCCCCCCCGTCCCCTCGCTCTGACCTGCCTCCTCCTCTTTGTCTTCATCTGGTTTCAAGGCATTTTCTTATTTGTTTGTTTTTCCTCACCTGCTCCTTTTTGTTTCGGAATATCTCGGAGCGGGAAAGACGGGTATGCGAGGGCAGATCTTTGTCTTTGTGGGAGCATGCGTTGGTGTTTACATAGCCCCCCCATAAGGGCCCCATAAGCTTTATCCCCTTCAGCTGCCTATCCTTTGTCTGCAGCCATGATAGCTCCAACTTATCTGTTCAAACACTCACGCTGCTTTGTATTACCAGTGTCAGCTCCACTTGATTAAATCAGGCCATGCCCAAAATCAAATAAAACCCCTTGAGTCGGATTTTGAAGACGCTCGTATTACCTCAGGTTATGGAATATCATTTTGGGGGGTGAGGGAATTTGGAAAATAGGTCAATATTTTAAACTCCCACAGACTAGACGGCTTTTATATTAAAAATTAGGATAAAGTGTCGTTAAAACAATAGTCCCGCCGTTCCTTGGAGGAATGCACATCGCCCGCCACTTTTTCACGTCAGAGTTTTGGCTCTGAGACGTCATGTCGCGTCGAGAAACGACCGAGTCGGAGCCGTTTTGTCTCATTCGAGATGAAAAGCTGCCACGCTCAGAGTACATGTTGCGAACGACTCTCAGCTACTGCCACTTCACATTCACATTTCCTCCGTCTCTTCATGGTGTGCTGAGGTCGTACAGCAGCTCAGCCGTCAGCTGCCACAGACAGACACCTGACAGTCACTTCCTTCTTTCGTTTATCTCGGCGTGTGTTTGTGCGGGCTCCCGTGGCTTCCTGCGCCTCGGCGGCTTCGGTTGGTAGCGACCAACAAAAGGAAGAAGGTGTGAAGAGACGTCAGCAGGAGGAATTCACAAAGATAATGGATGTTTGAGATCGAAATCAACAAAAGGAGGAAGTTATTCATAAGCTGAAAACGTAGGGCGAATGCTGAAATGTTCACTGGATCGCCGTAGTTAAAAGAAACAGAACAGAGGCTAAAATCAGCAGAACAGTAGCTAAAAGTTAAAATAATAGCTCAAAAAAGCATAAGAAGACAAATAAAGCAAGTCTGACAATCGTTTCAGGGAACAATGCATTCTTATAGGAGATTATTTTTTGTGAATAAATTTAAATAATTCAAAAAGTCTAAAAGTTACAGATGCTAAGAGTCAGAGGGCACTATTTCCAACTTTGATTTATGAATTCTTACAATAATACAAAGGATACAGAAGCAGAAACATTAAACAAGCAAACAGTAGTCTGAGTGGTGATTCGGCGTTCACACTGCTGTGATTTTGGAGATATGGGTTTAAAAATTTACACCCAAAACAGGAAGTAACTCGACCCTAACAGCCCCGACCTGTCGGCCCGTCCACGCCACCTGAGAGCAAACGGACGGAAGGCGCGTTGAAGGAGGAGAAGCGAATGTTGCTGTGTTTAGGTGGCCGCCCAAGGAAGTGAATTTCACTCGCATCCTGCCCACCTGGACGCGCTTCCTGCGCCCGGTCGGTCGGGTCACGTCTCCTACAGACTCGGATGGCCACCAACGTGTTGAGTTAGTAACGCTTGTGAGCGCGGCGGGGGGGGGACGCCTCCGTTCGGTGGGCTTTCTCAGCCTCCCGGTGCTCAACCCCTGACCTCGGACACATCAACAGCTGGGACGGTGACATCGGATCCGTGTTTGGGTTGTCTCTGCTCTGTCCGGCCTGCCGCTGTGTGTGTGAAGCCGAGCGAAGCTGTGCGCAGTGGGAGGGTGTGTGTGTGTGTGTGTGTCTTTAAAGCAGATTTAGGACCATCCTTTTGACATCATTGTTTGTCTTTTATTTTTGTCTGTTTTCTCAGATTTTCCATGCTAACACAGACCCAGCCGAGGTGGTTCTGAACCGTGTCCCTCAGCCGGTTTTGGCCCGCTTTGTTCGGATCCGACCGCAGACCTGGAAGAACGGCATCGCCCTTCGCTTTGAGCTTTATGGATGCCAGATTACAGGTTCGATCTCTTGTCCCAGCCTGCCTTTTGAAAGAGACAGAAGTCTGCTGTGCACCAAATATATCATTAGCTTCATAAAAAGATCACTTTTGATAACATTTATACTCCAGAACAATAAAAGAAAGATGCGTTGGCAAAGCAGTGTAGACTCTCCCCCTGCTATTAAAATAAGAAATAAAAAAACAAGGCCACCCTCAGGCTAATTAAAAGGGAGCTTATGCTGTTCTTCCTTCCAGTGCTCTTCCACTTCATCTCCTGCTTGCTTTCTGTCTCCAGCTCCCACAACAACCCTTCTTTTTCCCCTCTCACGGTTTAGAAACTCTTTTTGAAGCTCCGTCTTTGCTCTGCAAGCTCCTTTCGGATCGGGAGACGACTCGCTGCTCAATCATTCATGGCTCTCTGTTCACTCTTACATCAGAAAGTGTGATTCGATTCAGCCTCAACAGCTGCTATTGAAATAACTATTAGCTCCAACAGCACGAGAGCAACCTCGCACACACACCTTCTAAATATAACCGTTGACCTCAAAGGCAGGTGCATCTTTTGAAACGTACACAGATCCCCTCTTCCTGAGCTTTTTATCCATTATTTACATCGCCTGCATTTGCAGTGACATAACAGCATGAAACTTTGATCTGTTCTCTTAAACCGTCAGCAAAGCTAACATCTCCCCCTGCTCTCTTCCTCCTACCTTTTCTCTTCTCATCTTTGTTCCTCTTCTTCGAGCCTTTCTCACCACACTCGCACTCCTCCTGCTTCCATCGTTCTTTCTTCCTGCTGAGGCATCTTCTCCTTCTTTCATTCTCCCCATCTCTTCTGCTTTTTTTCTGCCTCCCAGCATCTTGTATTATACCTTTCTCATCCCTTAATCCTCATTTCCTCCTCTCGTATTTTTTCCCTCTGCGAGTTATTTCCAGCACCAGAAATTTCCAAGTGCTTTGACATGTACTCGACACTTTCCTTCAGCACATAAAATATACCGAGAAAAAAATGGGATGAACAACATTAAAAGATGCTTAAGTATCAGTGTGAGCTGCAGAAGGCATGAATGCAAAGCAGCAGCGGAGTTAACGCGAGCTTTTATCTCACTAATGGCAGTCTAATTGCACATTGAACATTAAGCAGCAGTGCTGTGTTACACATATCAGCCTCTCACTTCATCCTCTTCTGCTTCTTCTGGTCTGAACTCTTAAAGCTCGGCGGCTGGGAGTGCAGTCCTGTGGCAAATCTTAACAGCTCCCTGGTGGGAAAATGTGTAGCCGCGTTTTAACTTTAACTTCTCCATCAAGTAATCTCTGCTTTCCACTCCAGACGCTCCGTGCTCGGACCTGCAGGGGCTGATGTCCGGGCTGCTCCCTGACGCCCAGATCTCCGCCTCGTCCAGCAGGGACGTGGTGTGGAACCCAGGGACGGCCCGGCTTGTGGCCAGTCACTCGGGTTGGTTCCCAGCTCCGACGCAGCCCCTGGCCGGAGAGGAGTGGCTGCAGGTACGGGGGGGGGAAACTACTGCACATTGTGACTGGAAAACTGGAAATGTTGATCTGTATAAATGAGAAAGTCATGTTTATGTAGGTAAGATGTTTTTAGAATACATAAAGAAACTTTAAAGGGGAACAAATAGTAAAGAATGAGGTTTGAAGTCCAGTGTTGCTGTTGCAGGTTTGGGTTCAGAAATGACGAAACATTAAGGTGGAATTAGACTGATGTGACACTTATGGCTTGTGTGAAGTGTGACGTTGAGAAATTTGACTTTATACCAGTTCTTTAGATGCAGTTCTGATTTTAAACAGTCAGCGGGGTTACCTGGAAAATACAGACATGTTGCAAAAAGAAGAGTCGATCACTGGAAGAACATTCTCCCTAAAAAAATAAAACATTTGATCTTCTCTGTCAATTTTTTGAAGTTTATGAAATGTTGTTTTAGTGAATGGATTGTAGTTTATTCTGCCTGAAGCAACAAACTTGTGTTTACTTCCTGTTTACGACTCGTTACCTTGTGCAGCGAGTTTTAAAACACAAAACGAGAGGCGCACGACAAGCCAGAGCGTTTGTGCGTCCGAGAACAGCGGGTTAAAACCCAGGAGCATCTGGTCACCTTCACTGACCTTGTTGGAGTGTGTGAAGTTTGGCAAGTTTGTAGCTGTCTTTTTGAGGAGAAGAGTAAAAGTTCATGTTTTTTATGAAGGACAAATCCAAACAGAAGTAACCAGGAAGGATCCTTCTGAGAGGAGCTGCTGGAATAACATCTAACCGGGTGTTGTTGTGCGTGCAGGTGGACCTCGGTGTGCCCAAAACCATCCGTGGAGTCATCACCCAGGGCGCGCGGGGAGGAGACGCGACGAGCGGAGCGACCACAGACAACCGGGCGTTTGTCAGGAAGTACAAAGTTTCTCACAGCCTGAACGGAAAAGACTGGATCTTCATCATGGACAGCCGGACCAGCCTACCTAAGGTGAGCGGAGGAGGAGGAGGAGGAGGAGCAGGGCATGTCCGCGCGGAGTTCAGGTTCAGTGACGAGCGCAGCGATCTGTTTCTCGCAGGTCTTTGAGGGGAACACGCACTACGACACCCCGGAGCTTCGTCACTTTGACGAGACGGTGGCACAGCACATCCGGCTGTACCCGGAGAGGTGGTCTCCGGGAGGGATTGGGATGAGAGTGGAGATACTGGGGTGCGACCTTCCAGGTAGGACATTCTGCTGTTGCGATCCTTCCTGTTTTAAAAGCCGAATTACTGGCGCCGTACGAGAATGACCTCGAGTGATCTAAGCGGAACCAAATAAGGAAGGCTGGCTTTAGAGGTAAGGAGAGGCTCACATTAGATATGCATGAGGGTCATTAGAGTCTGCCTGAAGGAAAGAACTGACATCACTGTTCGCTCTGACATCGTTTCACCTGAAGCATTCTCGTTCTTCGCGAGCCTCTGATGATCAGCAGGGAGAGGACGGGGTTGGGTTTGCAGGAATGCGTCCCCAGAGAGTGAGAGCACTGGTTTGTTCACTTTCCAGCACGGTCTGTTACCCAGATGTGCTTATTTTGTGCTGGATCGCAGACAAACACACATGGCCGGTCACTGTTTACCACTCCCTCCGTGCCTCCAACGGGCCAGCTGTACACCCGGCGTGCTTCGACACAAATTTACCAAACAGTCTGAAAAATATGTGACGTGTCGGCTCTTCTGATGGGCATTATCTGTAGAAGTCCAGGTCAGGCGATGCTTTTCATTAAGGTGATTTATGTGTTTGTGTCTCTGCACATGAGCTGATGAAGGGCACTGATTTCTAGCTATGTAAAAATATGTTTACTATATAATTGTTTGGTCTATACATAATCCAGAATGACTGTGTAATGCATACACCTTTGTCTCAGCTTAAAGATTATAGCCAAAAAGTGATGTTTTCCCGTGTGTGCATGTGTTTGTGTGTCTGTTAGCAAAGTATCTCATGAAAGTCCCTGATTAATGTTGGAGCCAACCCCATTAAAGATGGCTGCCACAGCTAAGCCAACACATGGATGGGTATAGCTCAGTTTTGCAGATATTGAGCTAAAATGCGGTGTGGTTATAGCTCAGAGTTCACAGAAGCAGAGGGAGCTTGGACTTCACCTCACCTAGTCTCTCGGTGTTTTTATTATCCGTTTTACCTCCCCTTCTAACCTCTTGCGAAACACAGGAAACAATGTGTTTTACATTAGCTGTCGATCTCCGGGCGATCTGTGGAAAACACCGAGCAGGAACACATTAAACAATGAACACAAACCACAGAGAGGAGGGGAAACAGAAATGAAAAACCCGAGAACTTCAGAGACGCTCAGGGAGGCGACTTTCTTCAAAAGGACGAGGAGTTCGGAGGAGAAAAGAAAACCTGTCAACGGTCACACATTGTTCACACAGCACCAAAAACCTCAGCAGGAACGCTGGACTACTGCTGACATCCTGTGAATCATTCATTTCTCCCTTCCAGCCTGACGATTCAGTTTGTCTGCTGTGTCTTCACTGTGCTTGTTTATTCGATTTAGGCTGAAGAAATGAACGTTTTTCCCCGCTGACCGAGCCTTGTACCGATTTAACAAAGCAGCAGCTACCGCAGAGAGGCAGAATTCGTTTTCTCCTCTCATCCCTGCCCGTAGTTCCTTTCCCAGCCTTAGGCTCAGTGCGTGGGTCTCTAAATGTTTTTGTTCTCTTTTCCTCCTCTTTTCCCCCGTTACTCATCACTTCCACCTCTTTTCCAAGCTCTCTGCTGTTGGTCCTTCTGTTTCTGCACAGCTGCCTCACACACTACAATTTCTCTTAGTGTACAGAGTCCTGGAATTAAATATTTATGAGCTCAGGGATGGAATTTAACAGATCTGTAAAGAACATAAGAAATCATCTGAGCTTATTTCCAGGTAGAAGCAGTTTAGTCTTAGACCTCACACACACTCATACACACCTATAATTTAAACCTCCGGTGTCTAAGCCTCACTCTGTTTCTCTGCTTCCCTTCAAATCCCAGTTGATACAGCAGAGCTCATGAAGAAGTGATGATAGATTTAAAGTTGCTACCTTATAATTTATCTGTTCTTTGTGTGTGGTGGCCGTCTGGTGCACAAACTGCAGTGACCTCAGAAAGAGAAACACCGAATCAACATTCCTCTCTGTTCTTGTGTCTTCAAAAAAATCCTGCGACACTTTTGTGGACAATCCAATCAACATATATCTATGAAAAGATCTTCAAAGACTCTAATGTATGTAGACAATCTGTGACTGTGCAAAAACAGATAGTTAGTAGATAAGTATTTACACTTTTCTCCAAATAAGTCTCATTATGTGCAAAATATGTGTAAAAAAAAATATATATATATATTTTAAGGTGAGTTGCCATAAAGTGATGAGTAATAAATGTAAACTGTGTACAAATATACACAACACAAACAGGATTTAGAAATAGTCCCTCAGGCCTCAGTTTTTGTTATTTTGAACATGATTTTTATCATTTATTCAGCTGTAGGTTATTAGGAAAACATGCATTTGTGATACTGTTGAATGTTGACAATATCAGTCGATATAAACCAACATTTTCCTCCCTCCTGTTGTAACACTCAACACTCTTTGTGTACTTTAACATTTGTATCATCTACACTGAGGGCAGCGGAGCTCCAGCTGCCAAATATATATTTCTGACACGCAGTTTGGATCCACAACTTCCTGCAATCCTTTGCTATGCCAATTTTACGATGGTTATATTGTTTGCACCCCTCGTTCGTGGCTTATTTTGTTATATTTTGGGTTAATCCTCACATTTGTTAAGTCCTGGGATAAGATTTTTATGGTGGAACTTCTCCTGAAATAAGCACAGGATCTGCTCAGACTTACTCACGTGGAAAATCAGCAGCTACTTCTCTTTCCCATCCTGTTCTTCTGAAATGAATGTGTGTGTGTGTGTCCATTCATCAGTGTGTGACTGCTCCTGGGACTGCCAGGGAGAGATTTACAGAAAAGCTTTCTACATAATTGAAAAGGGTTTTTTTCCCTCCTCTTCTGACATATTGCTGAGTCAGGTTCTTTGGGAGTGAGCAGTGTCTTGTTGGCACGCACCCTCCCCGTGTGCGTGTGTGTGTGTGTTGTAAAGCAAGCCTTTAAAAAGACTCTACCTGTGAGCATGACTTGCATCATCACCCACAGCGGCAGACGTTATGTAAGGCAGCGCTCTTCTCCTGCAGGCTTAGCCCCTCTGTTGCACCCGGACGCCCTCTGCAAAGCTCCTCACACACATCGGGGCGAGGTAGGCAGGCCACATACGTTATCGCACATCCTGTCTGTCCTGTCTGTGTCCACACGAATGCACAAGTCAGTCGCGCTGCCCTCGACACTGCTGTCACACCCCGGAAAGGTCAGCACATTTACACCGTGACAGGGCCTGACCTTTGAAAGCACCTAGCTCTCTGGAGCCGCGGAGAATCTTAATGGACTCGACTGTGTGTGTGTGTGTGTGTGTGTGTGTGTGTGTGTGTTCGGTGTTCGCACACGGGAGGGAACCAGGTATGGACTCTTGGGTTTGTCCTAACATCTCGTTCCGAGATTGAACTCAAAGGTTAGGCTGGAAGAAGGAGAGTGAGGAGAAGCTGAGCCGTTGGAGAACAAGGGTTGCTTTCTTCGCCTCACCTTCCCAGCAGCGATAAGAGTCTCATTAGGAAGTAAATGACTGGCATAAAGGACGTGGCATTAGCGCTGGGTTAATGTCAGAAGCCGTTGCCAGCTGTGGCCGCGCCTTTCATCTTTGCTATTTCTCCAGCTGGTGCATCCAGGAACTTCTTTTAAGCTAATCGCTCGTGTATCACGTTGTATTTGCCGCCTTTATTGCTTTTCACAGTCTTTAAATGGTAATGGTAGCCATAAAGAAAGAAGAAAATCACAGTCAGAGGCAGGAGTTGTGGCACTAAGAGACATTTAGCGTGATAAATCAGCGTGACCCCGTTTCCTTTCTCGATGTTTGCGTGTTTTCCTTTTTAAACACATGAGATCAGCCCTCGGAGTTGTTTGGATTTGAGACAAGCCAGGGAAAGCTGACAAAGGAAAATGAAACATAATATGCCAAAGAATTTGCTTTGACAATAACGTCAAAAGGAGGCTGTGTGTTTCCAGTTTTAGTGAAAGCGACACAAAAGCGTGTAAAATATGTGGCTAATTGTTTTATGAAGGAGACATCAGCTCACGCCGTTTGTTCACATGATAAATTTCAATCTGTGGTTGAGACATGACCCAAACTTCTGTGTAAACTCCCATAATGTCGGCCCATCTGCTCCTAATAACACTCCCACGACACGTCAGCCTGCTCAACGTGTGTGTGTGTGTGCGCGCGCGCGCGTGTCTTATTTATGCCTCAGTGCGTTCCATTGAGGGTAACGTCAAAAATAAAAGTCCTACCTTTGATTTTTGTACCTGAAGATATGAAGTGAAAATACTCACATGCTGTGAGATGGATGGAGTGTGTGTGTGTGTGTGTGTGTGTGTGTGCCAGAGACATGCTGACAGACAGAGATTGGTCTTGGAGTGTGATCATCCCATTCAAGGTCGAGGGGAGTTTGTTAGACACATCCATCCATCAGCTTTAGCGTCAGGCGTGTGTGTGTGTGTGTGTGTGTGTGTGTGTGTGTTTGTCTGCACATTTTAACCAGTACGTGTCGTAGACAGATACTGACGCCTAAGCTTGTAGACAAAACATGACACACGCCCCTTCTTGTGTCAGTTTTAGCACATGCTTGAATTATTTTTGTTAGTTTGCTCAAATATTCATTTAAATCAGCTGATATTTAGTTGTTTCTGTGATATTTAGTGCTAAGTTTGTTGTTGCAAGGACCCAAAAGCAGCACAAAGGAGGCCGGTTCAGGATCTTTCACGAAGAATACGCGGGCCAGCAGAGCAGCTGTAAGCGCTGACAAAACCAGAAAATTACTAACGGAAGCCAGGGGGTATTATCATGAACTATTCAGGACTAAATGCAGCCAAAATACCAAAAATTATAATTAAAAAAAGCTTATTATATAGTTCCAAAACACAGAGGCTGTGACAAGTTTGAATTCTTAAAACTAGATGTTGATAAATCCCATTTTTCTGTGGGATAAACAGAATAAAGAGCCATCATGTTGAATTTCTTGTTGGTACTTTCTGCCTTTTCGAGTTATTATTTCCTTTCTCAACTGTAGACTTCAAAGGAAGAAATTCAACCTAAACAATCTGTTTTCAGTGTCTTTGTTAGGATTGTTTGATTGGGCGATCTTTGACCCGACTCGTGATTTGTTTGTTTCTTCAGAGATCAGCACGCCGGCCGACACGGTTACACCAACCCTGCCTCCGAGCACAGAAACCACCACCGCCTCCATCACAACCACAAGTGAGAGGAGAAACCGAGGACCGGAGCTACGTTTCCTTAAGCTGCTCCTTACTACTGTTGTTTCTTATTTCCCCAGCATCCCCTCCGTCGTCCGACAGCATGTGTGACTTTGACCACAGCCTGTGTGGGTGGACGCTGGACTCGAACGCCCCGCTGCTCTGGTCCATGCACAGACACGGTGAGACTCACTGAGGGACAAAATTTGGATTTCAAAGCTTTGCACAACTAAATATTCAGAGTTCTTTTAACCTATTGAGCCTGAAAATGATGTTTATTTACAATCCGGGAAATTTCCCATTAGTTGCATGCAAATATTTCCATATTTAGGTCATTTTATATCTACAAGTTGCTCAGCATAAGAAGTACGAAGGTGTAAATATGTGCAGTGCAACATGGGAAATACTGGAACAAATCAGCAGTTTATAAAAATAAATAAGCCAGTTTTGAATCTCGTCACCTGCTGATGTTTTTAGCCACATTATATCAAATTTAAAAAGTCTGTTAACTGCAGCTAAACAAACCTGATGTAGTATATCCACTTTACAGGTCCTGTTTTCACTTTAAATTATTAATCCGGACATTTAGTCTCATTTTTGCACTGTTCATTTACCATCCGTGTACATTTTTACACTGCTGTCCATATTTATGTCTTCTGTGTTCGTCTTTGTAATTGGACTCCCTGACTGGCTGGCCGAGTGACTCGTGTTTGCCCGTGTGCAGTTCCAGGCCGAGTGAGTTTAGAAAACATTTAGATGATTTTCTGCATCAGCTGCGAGCTTTTATGTATGCAGCTGCAGGGAGAATTTTTTTTTTTGTCTGGGTGGAGAAAATTGCACAAATGCATTAAGTTTTATCAGCATCAATGGGTCTAGACAACACGCCGTTCTCCTACAATTAGATGGAGTCGTTTCCTGCGCCGCGTCTTCATCGGGTCCGGTTTTCAATTTGATTAAAATAATTCCTTAAATTGAAAGCGGTCTAATTTAGCAGCAGCAATGTCAGCGCGGCGAGCGCTTTAAAATGAGAACGAGCTGGAAGAAGATTATTCAGCCTCACGTGTGACAAATAATAGTCAGTGTGTGTCAGAAAGTCCCAGCAGGAAGAGGTTGGGACCCAGTAGCTCCGATTAATTTCAGGGCAGGAGACTCCAAAGAAGAGCGATTATTCCCACTTGTCCTCTCCTGGCCCTCCATTACTTCTGGCACACGGCATTGTGTAGACTTCCATCTCCTTAGACTTTCCCTGCAGAAATAATTATTCCTTTTTGCTGTATACATATCCACAGATCAAAAGTGCCTCTATTGGCGAGCTGTTTAAAGCTTCCTGTCGAGCTCAGGGAGGGTTTTATAGCACTGTTCAATATATTTCACCAACAGGGTGAAGGTTTGTCGTCCTGATATTACTTTGGAATCCATTTAGCCTTTTTTTTGCAGCTGGAGAGAATTAAGCCAAAAAAAAGAAAGAAGAAACTTTTTATGCTCGTTTTTGTTTGTCAAACTTGTGACCCGTTTTAGGGTCTTTACGGTTTTCGAAGACGGTTTCTTTCATCACGGAGCGGCTTCGAATATTAGCCAGGTTGCTCCTCTTATGTATAAAGTATCGTTTTGACACAAGCCTTTGATTATTCCTGCTGATGTCAAAGGTCAGAAGTCTCAGCCAGCACAGGGTCGTTATTCCCCCACTATTGAATCCCGCTTTAATCCTCTATAGAGTTTCCTTATCACCTTTTGACCCCAGCAATAACAGTAGAATTAGCCACCGTGGGCCGTTGTGTTATTTGAAAACCAGGCTTCACAGATTGAGTCATTGTTTGCTTCCGTCTGTGAAATAGATTAATACCGCTCCGTTGTCCTGTGTTTATGGAAGCGGGCTCGATTATGAGCTGTGCGGCGAACAAGAGGCGTGACAATAAAAGAGTCTGCTGCACAACGCAGCGATAAAGTGCTTAAATATGTTTCAGCTGCTCATCTTCCCTTTTTAAAAAAGAAAGAAAATGTCGTCACATGGAGGGCAGGAGTGACATGTTTGTTCATTCCAGTGGTGCGGGGGGCCGAGGGAGGTGCTGTCAGAGTCCCGCTGTCTGAAGTGTCACAGACTCGGGCCGTATGCTGGGCAGAAGGGGCCCGTCAAACCCGAGACACATTTGTCCCCCCAGATGCAGCTCGTGTGATCTGATAACAGAAGCCCGACACAAACGCGGAAGCAACAGAAAGTCTCTCGACAATCTGAGCCAAAAATGGCAGCTCTGTTAGACGCCCGCCGGTTTTTTTCTGCTCCCGCTTTATTTCTCACCCGTCCTGCGGCTGCGGCTGTTTATGATGAAGCTGGTGATTTAATGTGCTGATTGTTGGTACTGGACGTTTTCCCACCGGGCCCACTTAAGGAATTCTTCACTCTGTGGCGCGTCCAGCCGCTTTTCTCTCCTTCACACACACACACACACGCAGACACACACACGCACACACACACACACACACACACACACACGCACACGCACACGCAGGAGTTGGCTCGCTCGGCCTTCGCAGCAGAGTTCGAGTCCAATTTGCTAACTAAACATCCTCTGGTGTAAACAGATGAAGTGCCGTTCGTTTTGTGGGAATTTTTCTGCCGCTCCAGTCGGCTTACCTGGAAGAGGAGTGAAGAGAAACGGCTCTCGGGGGTCTTGTAGTTCTCCACGTACGAATGACTCGTTTGTTCCAGGCCTATTCTTCAGTGTGTTTATATTTGTCATGTCCCTATTGTTCGCCGTGGCCATTGTGCCACAGGGATCCCGTTCCTGTTAGCGATCGGTGATTAGTGTCGTTTTTTTGTTTTAGTCATGTTGGAAATGTCCCACTGTGTGAAAACACTTGCTGTAAGTGGATATGTCTGGAAGTCTGCCTTTATGTGTGAACAGGCATGATTAATAGTGATAATTGTGTGACTGAATACACACACACGTTTTTGCTGCTAATACTTCCTTCAGCAACCTTTATTTACAGTCAACGCAAGCTATTAGATTTACCTTTTTTATTGCCTCTGCAAATAAGTCTAAGAAATCAGATTTTTCTTTTGATTTTTCTTTTTAAAGCTCAACTTTAAAGAAGTGTTTAAATCTTTAGAAATGAGGTTTTAAAGAAGTAATATCTTACCTGTTATAGATAGCTCCAAAGTGGGCTGCCGTTGTCTTAAAACGCCTTTAAGCTTTTAAATCATTGTTCATTTGACTTTATGTTGTTACTCAGGCAAACTCCACCTGGAAGTGTCCCACAGGAAGTGCCTTAGCTAGCTGCTGATATTTGTTCTTACAAATAACCATAAAATGTTAATGAACTCAACATTTAATGTGAACTCGACGGCAGTGTAGAGGTTTATAGAATCACATTTGCACGAACTGCTTTAAAACCTTTAATTGCAGATGTTTTAAGTTGCACTCGGACTAGCCGTTAGCTCATCAGTTCGGTCAGAATTAATCAAAATGAAGCTTTTAATAAAGTTGCAACACATCAGGTAGGAATTGTTCATAACTTTAAAAGATCTGAACTTTTCGTTTAAGGTTTAAGCTTCAATCTGTTGAATGTCCTAAACCAGCCTAGTTTTAGGTTTTTGCTGACAGCGCTGACTGTCGTTCATCCTTTCAGAGCTCAACAGCTACCTGTACCTGGACGCCAGCCTGAAGACGGAGCAGCAGCGAGCTCATCTCGTGAGCCCCGTGATCGCCGCCGACACCGGGCCCCTCTGCCTCCTCTTCTCCTACCAGCTGTGGGGCGAGGCACAGGGCCACCTGAGGGTCCTGCTGCGGGACGCGCACAACGAGGAGACCGTCCTGTGGGCGCTGAAAGACGACCAGAGCTCCGTCTGGAAGGAGGGCAGGACCATCCTGCCTCGCTCCCCTAAAGACTTCCAGGTATTTAACCGCACTCTTTTTCTTTTCAGTTATCTTAAAAAAAGCAGCCAAACAGCTAATATCAGTGAGTGTCTGCTTAGTAAACTGAATCTGGGTCAGGATTTTTATTTTAGATCTACCCCAGAAAAGAAGCGTGTCTGTATTGTCTTCACACAGGCAGGCTAAATGATTGAGCTTCGAAAAGCATCATTTCTTTGAGTCAAAGTTGACTTCAAAGAAAGGTAAAGCAGATTATAATTTCTCTGCTGTCAGAAACATCACAAGCTGGTGATGTTCTCATAAAATAAGTAAGCAGAAGGGGGGGGGGGGATGAGAACATGATTGCAAGTGTTGAGTGCAACTTTGAAATCACAGGCATCAAATTAACTTTTTATCCTCCTCCTCCCCCGTCTCCTTCCTCCTTTCTCCTCCTCCCCCCTGTCTTCACTTTCCCTTTTTGGCTGTGTTAGGTTGTGATGGAGGGCTTCTTTGTGCACGGCACCAGAGGACACATCTGGATAGACAACATCCGCATGAGCGCGAGCTCCCCTCTGAAAGAGTGCACACGTAAGTCACGTACAGACAAGTTTGTCTTGCATTTGGTTGGCAATGTGGGTTCATACTGGGAACACTGGGCATTAAAGCACGAGTTTAGATCTTTTAAAGTGGGGTTCTGTGGGAAGGTTATGAGCAATGAATATCTTACCTGATGTAGATAGCTCTTGGAGCAACCTTAGTTTGAGCTGAACTCTGAGCACAGCTGGTTTTAGTAAACAACCAAAGTGGATTCCTGTCATATTAAAACATGTAGATGGTGTTTTATTAAGCTCTACATCGCTGTCAGTTTCACATTATATAATTACTTTTGTTTTGAAGGTTGTGTTTTTATTTGTTTTTGTGCTCAAAGTTATTTAGTCATGCTTTTATTTGTTTGTTTCCTGTTTTTAGTATATTTTTTCAAATACTTGCTGTGCAGCTGCTCATCAGCCCAGCTGTTTGCACTCAGTAATCACCTCTTCCTTTATAAATGCTCATATGAGTTGCTTTAAGACAACAGTAATACACTTTAGCATTGGCCTTGTTCGGAATAGCTATGAGCTCATTAATCTTCTCAAAATTCAGCTCCCTTTCTCCAAACTGAGGTTGTTCAAAGAGCGACCTGCAACAGGTAAGATATGAATAGTTCATAATCTTTCCACAGAACCCCACTTCAAAAGATCTGAGCTATCCCTTTAAGGTCCTTGAACTCCCATCACAGTTTCAGAGACGGTCTTTCTACCCACCGAACGCAGAGAAGAAAGGAGGAGGGGAGGGAGGGACGCCGTTTACTTCTCCACCAAAACAAAAGGAAAGAAGAATAGAAAACTAGGCCATAAATGCCTCGTGGGCCCTTAGCGATGCTAATCTATGTTTCATTAGATTTCTCCTCTTCTCTTCCTCCCCGCCTCTCCTCGCGCTCATTCCTGTGTCGTATTTGTAAACAGAGCTTTTCCTGAGCCGTCAAAGGGAATTACTAGAGAGGCTGTTTCCCAAGCTAGCTTTGGGAGTCTGGGGCGAGCCGAGCGCCCGCGCCGCGCCGCCGCCTTAATCTGGCCCGAGCTGGGCTTCAGAGAGGGTCTTAAACAGATCAGAGACTGAACTCTGGCTTCACGGCCAAGAAGCTGCCGTCATCCAGTCCGCGCTGGAGGAGGGGCCCCGCTGTAATTAAGAGGCTAATTCCTCCGTTTCTTTTTAAAAATATATGTTTTAGCCATTTTAGTGTTTGTATGTGTGTGAAAAACACCCTGAGAGAGTTTTAGTAAAGCAGCTTGGAAGGCAAAGATGACAGCACCTCCCCGCCGCCTCCGTTTTCCTCCCGCCCGTCTCCCCGTCGAGCACTCCCAGAGCATGCTGGGACGTTTCTTATCACGCAACACAGTTGAGTTTTTTTTTCCACGGTGCGTTTGTGCTCCCGCCAAAAAAGCTCCAGCTCCCATGTCGGCCTCCTTCTCTTTCAACCGCTCTCCCTTGCACACTATCTCCGGCTTTCTGAGACACACACACACATCAGTTTTCTGTGTTTGCATTCCAGAGAATCAAAGTGAAGTTTCTGCTCTGTGCATTTCCAGCCAGCCTGCTCCAGTTTCACCAATAAATAACTTGCCTGAACTTTACGAGCGCGCACACACATCCAAACTCCAAACTCACCTAATATATGAAATTGCATTTCTGCTCATGAGCTCAGTAAATGCCATAATTCACGTGAGATATCCGAGGAATTAAATTTCCTCAGGAGGAGTTTGATAGTCTTCTGACATTTGTGTTGACATTTGTCTGACTTTTTCCCGTCGTATTTAAAGTTATCTAACACTCTCCGTCTTTCTTGTTCCCCCCGCCCCCTCCCCCGCAGAACCCATCGCGGCGTTTTCCCCCGAAAGTCCAGGTGAGTTCCACTTCCTTTCTGTTTGGTCTTGCTTCCCGTTCTGCCCGTTATGCACCAGCTCGGGGTTTCTTGCTTGGTTCTCTCAACTGCAGAAACAAAACAGATTAGCCTAAAAGGCCTTTTTCACTCATAATGCAATGGCTGAGTCTGCTAGAGCTGATTAGAATAATAACATTACTGTCATCTGCAGCATGTAGACGCCACTAAACTTTATAATAATAATATAAAAGGCCTACCATTCCTTAAAGGAGTGCACATTTCATCAAAAATCATCTTTCTGTTTATAAGAATGAGTTATTTCTGACAAACCCATGACACGTGAACTCATGCAGTGTTGAGTGAAATCGAGTGACCTGTTAGTGCTTACTGTACGTGTGGAGGATGACTCTCAGCTACTCCCATGACAAGTTTTAGCTTAATATCCGCAGGAATTTCAAAGTTCTGGCTTTTTTTGTGTTTTGTAGGGTAGGCTAGCTGTGGCAGACATCTTAAATTGATCCAACTTAGCTGTAGGTGTTTCATTCAAATCTGTTCAGTGGTTCATGACACAGACTGGCGATTACATGATCGCTCGCCTTTCACGGCGGCAGGTGATAAAAAGTAAGTTTAGTTTTAGTTCAACTTGTCAGTCTCGATGGAAACCAAACAATCTCAAACTCTGTGAGCAAGACGAGCTAAATCAAGGCCACAGTGTGGAGTCGGAGATTTGAAGAGAGCTCCATATTTCCAGTTCTGGGCTGTCTGACGGGATTTAAATAACTGTCTGCCTCATGGAAAAATATTTAGAGCATCCTGCGGGGACTCCGTGAGATTGATGTAAGTGTTTCGGCATCTCATAATGCCTCCCAATAAGATTCGAGCTTTGCGGTTTTATTGTGATGCGTGTGCATTTCTTCAGCTTTTGAGTCTCAAACCCTTGACACACACACACACACACACACACACACGGCGGTATCCCCAGTGAAAAGCAATCAGACAGAGTGACTGAGCAGCATCGAGCGCCGGGTATCTCCGCTCTGCCTAATGAGTGTGTGCAGTGTGAAGTAGCAGGATCACGCACCATTTCACTCTGTAATTATGTGACACGGTCCAAAAACCAGGAAGTATTGAGCTCAATGTGATATTTCAGACATTATGTTTGGAACGTACAGTTCTTTTTAAAATTTTTTTATTATACTCTCATCTGGGTTTTATTTTAGCTGAACAGAAGCTTTTTGGAAGCCAAGAATGTAAGAAAAGGGAGTTTTCACGCCAGGATAGAAGATCTGTGGAGATGGTCTCCGAGGAGGAGAGGTCGGGCCAGGAGGCTGACGGATGAGAAGGGAAAAATGGAAAAAAAAGAAACCAAATGAGAACAGGATAAATTACGATCTCGGGAGCCAGCTAGATAGCAGATCACGATCCAATATCAGCTCTGGAACATTGGCGTCCCACTGATTCTTGCATGGCTCTGACATCCTGTGCCAATGTGAAACAGGAAGAGGAAGCTCCTCAATTTCATGTGTGTCGGTGCTTGTTTAACTAATAGTCTCTGGCTTTCAGTTTCACACCAAGTGATGTCATTGGAGCTTTGAAATAATTTAACTCCATTTGCATTTGATTGGATCAACCATTGGACTGGTTTCAAACCAAATCTCTTGATGATCTTGGTGTGAAAACTTGTCCACGAACTGCAACCCAAGCCACACGCCAGATATGGATGCTTTCTTTTTTATTTATTTATTTTTTAATTGCCTTGGATATTTATTGGTTTCTTTATTTATTTGCAACTGGCATGTTTGGGCATGCTCATATGAGGTGCACGCCTGCTGTTCGTTACTTGAAGCCCAGAAAAAGGATAAAAATCAGCAAATTCTCTTTTTCTTTCTTTTTTTTTCCCCGTTGGCCAATCACTGTGTATCTCTCCACCAGGGGGAGGCGTTCCTGTGCCTCCCTTGCCCATCCACTGGTATTACATTATGGCCGCCGGGGGCGCCCTCCTTGTCCTGGCGGTGGCCATCTTGGTCAGGGCTCTCTGTTGCTGCCGACAACACCTGGCCACCAAGAAGAGCCAGCTGTCCGTGGCCTACCACAGCTCCTCGCAGTGCTTCCAGTATTCGAACTGGTCCACCAGTATGGCCACCCCGGGGGTGGAGCCGGTGCTGACAGTGAGGCTGGACAGCCGGGACCGACACCGTACCCTCTGCTGAAAAGAAGCACCAAACTGGATGGCGTTGTTGGAAGTGGGGGTTGCGATGCTCAGGGTTGACGGAGCATCCACTCGACGAAGACTTCGGTTTACAGCTGCAACAGTGATGATGACGAAACATTATGGCCTCTCTGCATCTCTGATGGATGTATTATTTTTTAAAATCTGTTTCATAAAGGAGTTTGCTCTTAACATTTCCCACCATGCTGCTGCTGATGAGAGGAGTGAACCTCGAGTTTTTTTGAACAGCTTGATTCGAGCCATCGAGCTCCTCGTAACCCTGGCAGTCATCTTGGAATGACCCCAGCATGGACGCGCGCAAAGACGTGTGGTCTGGGAAGTGAAAAAGGAGGGCTGGTTCTGCTGCTAGAGCCAGCCAGAGCTGCCAAACCACAAGGCTAAAAAAGACCCGAGAGACACGAGGAGCTCTGTGGCGCTCAGGGCAAGGAGAGGAGAAAACTGTTCGCTTGAGACGCATTCGCCGTGCTGCAGCTGTGGAAATGATCTGGCAAGCCTCAAAAAAGAAATCAAGTTCTGCCAGTGCTGAGGGTGCTGCAACAAACGGAGGGGAAGGGTGAAAAAAATGTCCCCGTTGTCCTTTTTAAAGAGCATGTGCACATTTTAAAAACAACAGAATGCAAATCCATCATACTTAAAGCCGTGCATCTCAAATGGAGATAAGCAGCTCGTTTGATTGAACGGCTCGTCCTCTCCTGATAAAGGCATCAGTCAGTGATGGATGCAGCCGTCCTCACTGCTTAGTGTTTCATTCTCTGGTGTAATAAAGCACGATGTTCCCACTCCCATTTAAGCTCCCTACCACCCACTCCAGTTGTTCCCCTCGTCTTTGAGCTGGCCAGATGAAAGCCGCGCCGCGCCGAGCCTTGTCGTGTTTTCAATGCGAATGTGTGCTTGTTGTTTTTAGGGTTGTAAATAGACACAGCTGTCTTGCCATCGCCACTTCGCCCTTGATTTATGTTCCTACAAATCCCACAATGCCGCTGGACCAGCTGGAAGCCATAAATGAAGTGTTTTGCTGTGTATATGTGCACCCTCGAGATCTGAGATTTGATGAAAACCAGAGGAGAGCTTGAGCCCAAGCTATTGATGGTTGGGGTTTTTTGTTTTAACTTTTAAAAGGCAGTAAAATAAGACACTTTTTTCTCAATATTTACCACATGTAGGATCTAAAGCATAATCTGTTGTGAAACTTTCCTCCGAAAAAGACAAATTGGCACTGATTTCTCTCTTCGTCAGGGTGATAAAATCTGATCCAAGCTCAGCTGGTTTGATTGAAATGAAGGTCTCTGCTCTGTCGCTTAATGGGGCATTACTTTCCAGGTCTGTCACAGCTGCACAAAATCCATCACCTGCAACCCACAGCTCTGCAGAATGCACCTGAATCTGTTGTCACAATTTTAAAAAAGTGTCTCTCCTTTTTTATTATTTTTTTGGCACACTCTCACTTTATGCTTTTAAATCAACTTGGACACCCGACTTGATCCATCTCGACACCATTACACACCGAGCTTCTAATAGTTGTAATTAGTTAATGGATAGATAGCATTTATTAAGGCTGTGGTAAGCACTTTTCTCCCCTCCCATCTGCTGCACCTCCATCGCCCCCATTCGCTGCCAACTTCCGTTGCCCTGGAAACGGTATTAATAATGCCATCGGCCATCAAAGGCCTCCAGATCTAGACGTGTGCCTTGCCAAGCAGTTATTCCCACTCCTGAACGCTTGCCAAGAGCAGCAAGCGCAAACACACACACACACACACACACACACAAAGTAAAAAGAAAAACTTACAAAGTACACTTGAGCTTCTGAGCTCAACCAAAGTGCTGCAGCCATTTCTAGTTTGACCCTTCTTCTAATTTCGTCGGTTTTAGAACAAGAAAACACATTTACGAGCACTGCATTCTGTTTGTTTTTAATACACCATTCTTAAACTTGACAGAAATGATGTTGTGGGGTTGTTTTTGCATTTGTATTCACACAGAATGAGCAGTCTTATACAATCTTTATCTAATGTGATGACTGTGTGTTTGACAGGAATGTATCTTAATGAAATTTCTCTATGAATAAAGACATATTTTTCTATTATAATATAAAGAGTCTTTGTGTTATATCTGCACATCTTTAAAACAGAATAAATAACTATTAATTTATGGATGTGATGTAGCTCACCATATTGTTGACCGTGTCACACAAAAAGGCCTTGACTTGGTTAAATATTCAACTTTGTAACCTCAAAGCCCCGTTTTGCAGTTTCAACAAGATCTGAACCAAAGTTTCAGATTGTTTGTCCATCATGTTTCATCACATTCAGCGCTGTATTTTTGGCGTAAAGTGTCTCTGTCTTTGTCGGATTCCTTTATTCTTCCTCGGATACCAGTTTGACTTATCTGTAAATACAGGATCGTGTTTCGGGGCAACAATTCTGTGTAAACTGTCTTGTTGCTAAAAGTCAGCGTGTCCTGTGCTTCTCTTTGACAGATAACAGACACAATGAAGTTGGAGATGGGCGACTTTTCAGTGGCAGAGACCCACAAGGCATAGGTGAGGAACTACTGATCCACAAAGGCGGAATTGCTTCTGCGACTTGTCTCTTAAATTCAAAAAAGGTTAAAAAAACAAAAAACAACTCAACTTCTATTCTGTAGCTGAAGACATTTCGCTTCTCCTCCGAGGAGTTTGAGCTCAGATTTCAGATTTGGAAAACTACGATGGAGCGTTAAGCCTGATACCCGGCCGGTTTCACTCCAATCAGCATCTTTATTCGTGTGAACAGAGTGGCCTGTTTGTGAGCCAGGCTAACAAAGACCCTAATGAGCCTCTGTTGTGAGGAGAGTGTGTAATCTGCATGTTAATTTATTTTACAAGCTTGAACTGCACAGTCTCTGCTTCTACAGAATAGAAGTCCAGTTGTTTTTGTTTTTAACCTTTTTTTTGGACCTTTTTACCCCATCCTGGATGACTGAGAATCTTCACCAGCACGTCCTTTGAATTGTTTTAAAAATTCAAGTCACGCTCCATCTAATTTTCTTATTTATTTGTCTTCCTGCCACAGGTTTGCAGTTCCCCGAGTGGAACACGGCGTCTCCGTCATCAGAGCCCCCAGTGACAAGCATCTCCGAGAAGGACAACTCCTGGTTGTACACCTTGGACCCCATCCTGGTCACCATCATCGTCATGAGCTCCCTGGGCGTCCTGCTGGGCGCGGTCTGCGCCGGCCTCCTCCTGTACTGCACATGCTCGTACAGCGGCCTGTCGTCACGCTCCTCCACCACTTTGGAGAACTACAACTTCGAACTGTACGACGGCCTCAAGCACAAAGTCAAACTGAACCAGCAGCGCTGCTGCACCGAGGCATGATGAGAGGCGTGTTTTGCGTGGAAACCTGGCACTATTTTCTTCATTTTCACCACTTCACTTTAGTGTCCGCTGACCTCCTCAGTGGTGCAGATCACAACGAGATCTCGTCTGGAAAAAAAAACGTGGCACCGTCCAGTGTTGGTTTTTGGTTAAATGAACCAATGAACAAGAGACTGGGGATACCTCTAAGGACTGCTCCGTTGCAGGGACTTTAGGCCTCAAATATCGACACATATCAATGACCAATTCCTGGTTCACCAAAAGAGAAATGTTTATAAATGCATCATAGATTTGTCTAGTTTTGAAACTGGATGCTGTAAACTACACAGACAGAGCCGGACACATTGTGTTGGAAAGGTGGTAGGTTAGCAACGTCCTTAGAAAGTGTATTTTTTGATCACATGTGAACACAGTGGCCTAGATCTTAGCTCCTTTGTTTGGCCCCTTGACTCCTTTGTTCCGTCGTTGACTCTGCCACCTATCAGCCTCCGTTATCTCCTGAGTTCCTGACAGTCTGTAGTATTTTTAGTCCCTTGAGTTTTCGTTCAATCAGTCTTTCTGTTTAATGTTTTTGTTCTGGCCTTGTTGGCAGTCTGGGTTTGGAGATTAGTTTGGGGGGGAGAAAAGGGTAAAGAAAGTATAAATATCTGTGTAGAGGTAGGGAGTGGGGCATTTTAAGGCATTATTTTAATGACGAAAAGACGTTATTGTTAGATTTAGTTGTTTGAGACTGTTGTCGTTGGTTCCTGTTGAAGAAAAGATCATGTTTACATTGCGGTAAATAGTTAAAGGTCAAAGAGTTTCGGACGGTGCAACCTATGGATTGCTGGTAAGGGCAGAGACTGAACCCCATGAAGGAAAAGAAACGAAGGAAGGAACGAGTGAAACAATTGATGGACAGAGCACTAAAATCCCCCGCCACTCTCACAGGGACGACGTTCTCCCTGTGCTTAAAAAAAAAAGCAAACAAGTGGGATCAAAAACAAAACCCAACACAAGCTCCTCTCAATCGATTGATGTGTGGCCGGACACACAACAAGCCTTAAACTGTTTGTGGAAAATAGGATAAAAAAAAAAGGATCACTGAGACGTTTTACATGTGGACCTCAAAAGCCATGATTGAAAGGACCTACCACATCCTCACCCGCTTACGCCCTCCTCAACTTACCGGCTGCCGGTGGCCACTTTGGGAACCATGGGTGGATTTTTAATGTCGGCTCTTGCACAGCAAGCCAAGCTTTTTTTTTGGATGTTTCTTTTTTGTATTTTGAGTTTTCAGAAGGTTTTCAAACCAGTCAGAGGGGGGTGTTGCATGCTCTGAATGGACTCGCGCATCGTGAGCAGAAGAGAGTGAAAGATCTCGGTGTTCCCTCTTGTGCACACGAATATCCAAACACATCACTTGTATATACGGTTCTATATACAGAACATCCGTGCACATCGTCTCCGTCTCAGAAACATTGGAATCATTGAGCACCCACACACTGACCACAACTCTGGATAAGAACTAAAATCCCACGGACTGACTGTAGACCATCACGTTCACCACGCTCGCTGTCCTCGCTCCTGTGAGGCCCACATTAACGGACCCCACTGACTCTCTTCAAAGTGCCTTGGAGCCTCGGGGATCCAGCTTGCCTTTGGAGCCAGTATCATTCATTTGACCGTGACAGCCACAGCGCCCCCTTCTGCACGGAAGGACCAAAACCTAAAGGGGACTGGACTGGACTGCTAGGACTGCTGTTGTTCTTTTAAAGGGGTCTTTGTACAGAAATGCTCTTTTTATGATCGTTATTATAATTAATGTTATGATTATTTAATAAAGGATTTATACCGTACCGAAAATGTTTTTCAAATTAATTGAGTGATGGCCCCGAACGAGACGCCTCCTGCCTAATTACCCGCAGGCCGAGCTTTCGCTTTTAATTACAAAAAGGAAAACACGCACACACACGTGGTTGTGTTGGTTTCCAGCATAAAATACACACATTACTTTGTTGCCAGCCTGCTCCGCTTGGCCTCTAATCTCCCCATGATGTCCCATTAGTCCGGACCTCTGGTGGCCCTCATTTAGGGAGCTGCAACATCAAAGCTTTGAAGCACCCCGACGTCTCAGACACACACTCCTACAGTACACATGCAAATGCTCTGTTCCAGTTCAGTGGCCTAGTGGTAGAGTGTCCGCCCCGAAACTGGGAGGTCGTGGGTTCAATCCCTGGCCGGGTCATACCAAAGACTGAAAAAATGGGACCCACTGCCACCCTGCTTGACACTCAGCATTAAGGGTTGGAATTGGGGGGTTAGATCACCAAATGATTCCCGAGCACGGCACCGCTGCTGCTCACCGCTCCCTCAGGGGATGGGTCAAATGCGGAGAACAAATTTCGCACACTCAGGTGTGTGACAATCAGTGGGTCTTTCTTTCTTTCTTTCTCTTACACAGCTTTCTGGGTCAGCCACACGGTTCCGTTTACCTACACAAGCTCTCCTCGCCTAACTGTTGGCACATAGAGATCAGCCCCCCCTCCGAACTAGCCTGTCTTGATGTTTGTAAGTCGTGTACACAGAAAGATTGGACCCTTATGAGGAAATTGGAAGATAAATGAAAGTGTCGAAGTTAATGTAGCATTTTGTGGCTGAAGTGTGCACCTTATAAATGTGTGTGTTCCTCATGGAAGCACGCCGCCGTCGTAGCTTTTTAGTTACAGCCATGTTAAACACAAGTATGAGTTGGTTATTAAATGGAGCTTGTAGCTCATTCGTATCAGAACGTTAGGTGTTGCCTCTGCACAGTGGTGATGGCAGTAATTGTTAGCACGCTCCGGTCCACGGCGTAGCAGGCCAATTACCATCTCTGAAAAATAAAAAAACTAAAACCCCAGACAGTCCCCAGTCTGCTGGAGGAGTATGATGCCATCTGCTCGCAGGTTTGATTGATCCCGGCAGAACAGTCACAACCACATCACACGAATGAACGCCGACAGGAAATTACCAAAGGAGCCAGATTGTCATTGTTCCGTACCGCCTCTTGTTTTCACAACCAAATTAATCCCATTTTTTTTCTTGTTTCCTCTGTGAGTGTGTGTGTTAACCAAATGTTGTTTTTCAGCGCTTTTTTTTTTAATCAGCCTGTAACGCCACGCTGCATGGGCCCTTTCCTTTAGCCGTCAGATCAGAGACTTTATTTTTTTGCCTCTGAAGCCAAGGCGGCCTTCAAAGAAAAAAAAAACAAAAAAAACTGGCGCCCTGTAAGTTGATAGGCCAGATTGCAGAGGGTGTCTGTTTGAGGGTCGCACTACAGGAAGTGACTATAACATACAGCTAATTAATCTGGGGATTATATAATCAGGATGGAACAGAGGGCAGACAGGCAGAACATTAATCAACACAGTGAGGGAGGGAACTTTATTTGGTTTTCCAACTTTTATCACTTTGTTTTTCTTTTATATTACCGCACACAGACCTCTCAGTGTGCTCCAACACAGCAAGGCCTGGTTCAAACAAAGTCTACTAGTTTTAAATCTCATCCTTCACAGCACAGCCTTGGCTTTAACCAGGGGCTACAGTTTCTGTCAGAAGTTTATATACACTCCTATTAATTTTGGGCTTTAATTGATTTATTGACTCTTCCAGGGACAGCTGGTATAAATGAGCTAGCAGGGCTAATCCCTCTCTAACATTTACAATAAAGATTTGAAAGATAAGAAATTTTACTGTCGATGTTTAAACAGGTCATTTCACATTTTGGTGTAATATAGAATAATATCTGTACCAAACAGTCCCAAAAAAATACAGATTTTTTTTTTAAATGAGCTCATTGTTTACAGGTCAAACATGGCAGCATGAGATTTCATTTATTCAAATGGGGTTCAGTGATTGACAGGTGTTAGGCCACACCCCTCTGCAAAGGCCAAGCCTTTCAGCCAATGAGAGTGGACGTCACGTGACGGGCAGACTGCAGACTGAGCTAGCATTAGCATAAGTACAGTGGATTATATATGTTTATTATTCTTTCTTTCGGGAATATTTTGAGAGGAAAAACTGGAAGTTTAGAGGCCGAGGACACAAACAAAAAAAAACAGCTTTTATTTTACTTAGTTTAAATTCCAGGAAAGCACAAGCTAACAGTGTTAGCAACTTTTCCATCTAGAAAAGTGATGGCGATAGTTTGTGGATTTAACAGACCCTCCAGGACTTTGCGATTTTGCGATCGCAACTATTAACGCAAAATCAAGCAAACCCCGCAAAATCGCAACTTTTTGCAACTTTGCCCAAAACACCGCAACTTTAACCCAATATTTATTGTTTCTAAAGCGATTCGCCACCGTTTCTGCGGTCTAGTCTCTTCTTT
>NC_051452.1:3956817-3981421 GCF_001649575.2 Kryptolebias marmoratus | reverse complement strand
GGGACAATCCAGAAATGCTCATGAATGTCAGTTTAGAAGCTATCAAAGTTCTCAAATAAAGCACCTTTTGAGAATGTCAATGTTTGTTGGGAATTATCTTACAAAACTAGGAAGGATTTTTGGTTTAGATATTAAAAGTTATGGTTGTTTATTGATTTTAGTTTTAAAAAATCGCAACTTTTAGAAAAATGCCCCGCAAAATCAGGCATTTTAGCGGCAACAATCACAAAAAATGCCCACGAAATCCTTGAGGGAATGATCTAACGTCTGCAGGGTAGTTTTAGACAGCAGGAATTAAATTTTTTAAATTATTATTATTATAGTCTGTTTAACCACTCTTGTTGTTAATGTCAATGTGGTAAAATGGGGACAAAGTTGTTTTTGAAGCTTGTTTATCATTGGAGGCATGAATTTTGTTGGTTCCTGAGTTGATCCTGAACATCAGTTTGGGTCTTCTTTCAGACCTTGACAAAGTGGGGACACACCCAAATAACTTCTAATTACGCACAGTTGTATTACCTGATGTCCTTAGAATCAGAAGTTGCTTAGAAATGGCTCCAAACTTTTGTTATTTTGCAATTCTAGATCTCCACAGAGTTCCTTAGACTCTCCCACTGAACAAAGAAGTGCTGTTGAATCAAACCAATAACCTATCGTCATTGATACTGTGACGAATCAGTCTCCTTTTTCTCCCCCGACTCTTTGCTTCTCACGCAAGGATTTTTCTGAGTTTAAACCAATGTTCAGTTTTGATGCTGCAATAAGGAAAGCAGTTGACAGTAAATGTTCAGCCTGTCGTGCAGCCCTTATTAAGAAGTAGTTTAGAAATGATGCATTTAAAAACCCCTCCTCCCTGCCCTGTCAGTAAGTCTGTAAGAAGAGAACCACCTGGAGGATAAACCCTAAGACGCTTTAAACTCCATCCAAAGTGCTGTCACAAATCAGAAGTACACACACACACACAGACTGACAACATGCTTACATTTTTACATTTCTAGATCATGCATGCACCAGCATCACATACCCTCATCTCAGTGGTCTTCCTGGGAACGGGGCCCAGATATTCTTGTAAGGCCTGCCAGAGATTCAAAGCACCTATATGGGTCAGCGGTTGGGGTGAGGCGGTGGGGGGATGGATGGTGGCTAGACGGGAAATCTGTGGCAGCGTGCCTTCTAGTGACGGCAGACCCAATGACAACACACGCTGTGGTCTTGTATAAACACCCAGCAGACCATCTTGTTCCTTTCTCTTGTGCGTTATCGTCTACCCTTCTCAAGAGGATGCTCGGTCTGAAAACAAACACGGAAATGATTGGAAACTTCGTCCAGAGCTCTAAAGTGAACCAGCAGTCTTGTCACTGTGAATCAGAACAGAGGAAATGAATTTAAAGATTATCTGAGTGGATTTTAATGGCTTTTGACCAAGGACCACATGCTGCTGATAGCTTCAGTTCTGCTTTTTGTTGTTATTGTTGCTTCAATATTACTGAAGCAGGTTAACTCAATAGCGCTCGGTTTGATTTCCCAGGGGCATCGCAGCGCACATTTTTTATTTTCTTTATTTTCATCAGTACGTCTGAGCTGGCCAAACTCGATGAGGCTATTAAAACCCTCAAGCACTTTCTCATAACTGAACTTTTATTGTGGACACACAACATGAATAGTGTCCCTGTGTGGCAGGCCACCTGTTCTCACCACTTGAAGCTGGTTGTTTACAGTCACAGTTGTCCTATATGGACCAGGAACCTTGTTATCGGGCACGGTGGGGGGTCCCCAGGACCATCTGTCTGGAGCGACGGTGCTTGAGTTTGAGTGTCGGTGTTGACGTCGGAGATCTATAACATTTTGCTCAAGAAGTGGTGATTTGCTGAATTAATTGCTTCACATTGAAGCGAAGGCTACACACAGTATGAAAATTAATAAGCTTTCTTTGCCCAAGGAAATGTTGGATATAAGGTCTATTTTAATATTGGGGTCACAATTGTTATCAGTTCACAATAGCTAAAACTATCCGCTCTCTTGGGTTTTGGTTGTTTTATGCTTCTACTTCACAGCCTTACTTCCTGTTTTACTTTGAAATGGTTTTCCTTCGTCCATTTGTGGTGTTTTTGTTTGCTGCACACCTGATCTCACATGTCTGAACCACCTCAACTGGCTCCTCTCGATGTGGAGGAGCAGCGGCTCATCCTGAGCCCCTACTGGATAACTGGACTCATCCAAAACTCATTTCACCACCTGTATTTAAGATTTCATTCTTTCAGTCACTGTCCAACGTTCATGACTGTAGATCGATCAGTAAACAAAGAGCTTCACCTTTCAGCTCAGCTTCCTCTTCATCACTACGGACCGGTTCAGAGAATTACTGCGGTGGCCACACGGATCCATGTGTCAGACTGGTCCGTATGTCCATCTCATGCTCCGTTCTTCCCTCACTCACTTAAACTCCTCCACTTGAGGCAGCACCTCACTCCCAACTCGGAGAGAGCAGTTCGTCCTTTTCTGACAGCCTCGGATTTGGAGGTGCTGATCTTCACTCAACTGTGAACCGCTCCGATGAGAGCTGGAGATCACGGCACGCTGACACCAACAGACAGAACCCTGAGGCCACCAAATTGGACTGCACTGAAAAACTGTCCGTAAAAGTCATGAACAGAATCCGTAACAACGGTCAGCCCCGGTGGAGTCCGACTCTCGCCCTGAAGAGGTCCGACTTACAGCAGGCAAAGAGAACCAGAATCTCGCACAGTTAGTATAAGGCCCGGAATAACGAACCACTGATCCCATATCACGGAGCATCATCACAGGGTACCCCAGGAAACATTGTGAAATGCCTTCTCCAAGTCCACAAAGCATATCAGAACATAGCAAACTCCCACGCCCCCTCGAGGACCCTAGTGAGGGTAAAGAGCTGGTCCAGCGTCCCACAGCCGGGACGGAACCCACATCGTTCCTCCTGAACCGGAGGTTCGACAAACGGCTGGACTCTCTCATTTCAAAACACTTTTTTAAGTAGTCCAAACACATTCTGACGACCCCAGTGAACCTCAGTATGGAGGGGAGGGTTTAAAAGCTTTGAACTTAACTTTTTGAGAAAGCCTCTTGAATGATAATAATTTGACCTAGCTGATTAGTCGGTCGGTGTAATTGGTTTTCAGCAGGTAACAGTGACCTTTCGTGTTGGTGCTCTGAAAGCTAAGCAGTCACTGCTGACCGCCGAAACTTTCGACACTACCACATTTTCAAGACAGATGAAATAACTTTTGTAAAATCACAGTCTTAAACCAGAGAGGAAAAACAGCTAAAAATGTACCTGTCACTCACAAGTTAAGTAAAAGAAAGCTGTTAGTGGAGCAATCACGCTTGACAGGCTGTCAGGGTTTGAGCAGTCTTTGCCAAAATGTCCTAAAGCCTGTGTAATAGTCTGCTTGGCGCTGGCACCTTAGACAATTCTCCTCTCCGAACCTGTCAGATCGTCTCGGCCCGGCTGAGCTGTAAAGCCTGTTATTATTTGAACAAGCGTGTCAATAATGGAATAAAAAGTGAGGCGCTGTATTTCATGGAAAGTTGTGATCAGTTGACAATGACAAGAGCATGATGCGCTCGAAGCCGGTGAGATTTCAGAGGCAAGCAAATAAACAACTGTGTTCGTCTGATTCGTGTCAAGCAAGACAGAAAACGAGTAAAAATAAGTCAGCCTAATGTCTGTAATGTGCAACGTTACCCCGGTTTAACTGAAGGGAGCGGCTCATAACTTTCTGAATCAGAGGGTTTTTATGTTTTCCATGGAGGCGGCAATCAGCATCTGTTGTAAAATAATTGCTGATTCTCCTCCTTCAAGAAGAATAAGAAAAGAAACCTCTCAAGTCGGCTCAGTTTTGCACATAAATCTGCTCATCTGAATCAAATTAACTCCACAAGTCGCCAAGCGGTTCGAGTTAACAACTGCCACATTCCCTCTTTGAAGTTGGACGTTGGCAGCAAACAAAAAAGAAAAGTCGATTTTATTTTGAAGTTTGTTCCTGCCAGGTTTGCGTTGGTGTCAACTTCCACAAATGATTACCTTATTGACTGTGTCTCTACGAAGAACGTACCGCTGGATTTCTCAGGGAATAGCAGCGCTAAATAGATATCCGATAAGTGAGTACATATGGGCATTTAATAAGAAATTAGTACAATTCTTTGGATTTGTGAAGGCCAAGCCTCAGGGTCAATGATTCAGTTATTGTTTATCTCATTAGCTTAGTTGCACTTTTTAGTTTCTCCATTTGTTCCTTTCAAACCATTTGAACCAAACTGAATGATGAGTTACCAGGTCTCTCTGATGTGTCTGCACATTAAAAAAAACTGACTTTATAAAACACATTCTTGAGTTTATGAAACTGACTGATCCCACCTTTAAAGTGGACTTATGTGGAAAGGTTGCATAACTCTTTGAGCCTCCGTTTGGAGGAACGTTGGGTTGTCGAGCTAACGGCTAGCGCGTGCGGGGCTCAAGTTAGATTGGTGCCATCCTAAGACAACAACAGCGTCAAGAATTTCCTAGCCAGTCATCAAACACCATTTTGTAAAGCTTTATACCGCCATTAATTTTGCATTACGCAGAATTTTGTTATTTGTAAAGGCAGCCAGCTAGCTGCTACCTTGCAGTGCTCCTGTTAGAATAACTATGTGATGTGAAACTGATGGAGTGTAAAGGTGTGTTCACATGAACCAACATCATATATTTAAGGTGGGAGTTGTTTTAAAATGGCAGCAATCCACTTTGGTCGTCAGTTGGGTCACAATTAAGCTGCTACGAGAACAAAAACGACGCAGTTTTCATCTCGCATTTACGTGAATGAGCCGACTTCAGGACTTCTGATGGAGTATGACAACAGCTTTAGGCTCCATTTGTCCAAACTGAGGCTGTCTACAACAGGTAAGATATTAAATGTTTATGAGCTTTCCACAGAACCCCCGTTTCAAAAGAGATGTTGCTGCAAAACGCTGACTTGTCTTATGGCATGAGATTGCACTTGTCTCTCAGTGGCTGTTTTTTTTTGTTTGTTTTGCCTCCTTCTGGATCATAAGCAGTGAAAGTGATGAGGAAGAGGGGAGATTAGTGCCAGAGTCCATGTGACGCCTCAGAGGAGAGCTCTCTCTCTCTGAGCTCCGCTCGGTGTATACCTTCACTGTTCACGGGGGTTATATTTTATTCTGTGTAGGTGGTAGAAAGTGTGTGTGTGTGCTGTAATAAGGTGACATCCTTCTCTCTGAGATACTTCTGTATCATAGTGCTTGAGTAACTGCACCCAGGAGGAAAGCGGATTTTCAGCCTCATTCATCTGTGCTGAGCTTCAGCTCAACATCATTCAAACCGCCAAGTTAGCAATCCCTCTCTCTCCTTTTCCTCTTGCTGCACACACACACCCTCACTCACATGCCCTGCCGGTAGATTCATGGGACATTTGCAAATGGCGTTTCAGAGATTTATTTCCGCGCATTCCTCTTTGCCTCGCATTGTTTCTCCCCTGAATTATTATATCGCTCCGTGAATCTCTCAGCCACACACGGGCTTGAAGCCACTCCGCTCCCACAAGCGTTGGCACCGTGCACAGAAATATTTATGCTGTGATATAGAGAGAAGGCAGTAAAAGAGGGGAAGAAAAAAAAATACAATAATTGGAGCCATTTTTCTGCATATAGCAAGGAGGAAGGGGAGCTTTCTCAGCTCGCTTATCTCTCAAACTACAGTTTGGGCCCTTTGGGACGTAACAGCATCAGGCCACTGAGGCACAAGCATGGAGTCGAGTAAACATATCGTAGTAGAATAAGCAAGCTTTTCAAAAGCCCTTCCTCCCATGACCAGGGCCACACACATACAAAGAGGCTGTTTCCATATACACATATATACACATATACAGTGAAAAGAACAAGACAAATCCTCCAACAAAGACTGCTGCAAATATCAAATCAATATCCCGTCTTTATCTTTGACACAGTTTGAACTTGGCGTCATCGTGGGATTATTTGTAACAGTAATAACCCTCAGAGAATTGGACCTGGGGAGTACGCACCACCTGCGTCTTGTCTGAACAAACCCAGAATGGGAAAACAACACGGCTGTGTGGGTTGATAAAGTTGTGTGTTTAAATGTGTGCGTTTGTTGTAAACGTGCCTTCCACCACGTATAGCTTTGTCCTCCACCCTCCTTCACCTTTTAGTTGTTATGGAAACCAGAGCAGCTGCTGAATTAGCATTAGCAAGTTGTACGTTAACCCCAGAGAGAACGGCAAGTTCAGCAGGTCAAACTGCGGTTCCTGCTTTTCTGCAACACCTCGCCAAGAATGACAAGTGCTTCTGTACCTGTGTGCCTCGTGGCGTGCCACCCAGGTTTATATAGGAGGTGGGGGAAAAATACACAAGGTTCTGCAAAATATGCGCATGTAAATGAACTTCTCAGCTACGTTTCAGCGACACTCCAACGCTGTTCGTGTCCAAATGCTTTTCAGAATTTGAGCCCTCCCTTTTGTATAATCGACTCTAATTTAGGTTGATAAAAATGTTGCAGAGAAACATTTTCAAATAAAACAACAAAAACACACTATCTGTGTGTGTACATGGCATCCAAAGTGGTGAAAACCTTTTCACCACTCAACATGTTATCTATTTATTGGTAAGAGCATTTTTTATGGGTGACAAATGTTTGACATTAGTAGGCACAAATTTAAAGATGTAAATGAGTTTTCAGGATTTTCATGTTTTACCTGAAATAATCAATGTTATTGAAAAGTCCATGGCAGAGAAGTTTCAGTTTCCTTAACTGAAAAGAGAAAAGCCTCTTTATCTAAAACGGTTGGGTTCAATAAAATTGGCTGCTTGTTGTTTTAAAATAAACATTTTAAAAACCTTGATGGCTATGTAGTCGGAGCAGTAAATTTCGACCAATAAAGAGCCTTTTTAATACAGCAAATTGTGAGGTGAGGTAAATTTAACACTCTTAAACTTCTGTATCACTCACTGGGTTACCACTGCCAGTGGGGGAAAGAAATTTAAACGGCATTTGCGCGGAAAGTGTTTCAGTTGTTGCAGGCGTCTTTGTTTAGTTCTAAAGCGCTAAAAGTTCGTTTATTTTAGTGATATGTGTACAACTTTGTCCCTAACTAGTTCCTAACAGTCTCAGTTCAGTGAGATACTACCTTAAAGGTTTCAATTTGTATTTAAAAGTTGGAGAACAGTGTGTCAAATCAACCTTTCAGAATTGAAAGATGGGCATGCCACAAGGCTGTGTTGCAGGACTAATGAAGCCGAGGCGTAAATTCAAACTGGAAGACCTGCTCCGGACTCACCTGCATCATCGGATCGCCACGTCATGCGCCGTCTTCAGCCTATCAGCATCTGGCCGTGCCTCCAGCTTATCCAATCAGCGAGCAAGCCTCCGTTTAAAAGGGACTTCCATCAGAGCTCCATCCGTTCACCCACCGAACTTCAGCCCTCCTCCACCCCTTGTTCTCAGCTCCACCAAGAACCTTCCCATCTTCGACTGCCACCACCAGCGTCCGGCCCGGGGGAAGACTCCTCCAATCCTCATCCCAGTTTCCCGCACAAGCACATCGCCACATTCAGCACCTGCATCTTCCGCCGGGGCCGAGCGCCAAATTCTCATGTCATTAAACTTTTTAATCGCCATCTCTTTCCGTGTGAGTCTCTCCAGGTTGAATTGTTATTTTGCTTGTATGTCAGGGTTCCTGAGACTTGGAATGGTTTCCAAACAGCAATAAATCTTTTAGCTGCTTTTACAGATTTTAACTGAAACAGTGAATGAAACAAAGACAAATCAGTGATAAACACCAGCTTTTATAGTTTTAAATTGGTCACTATTTTTCTTCCTGTTCATATAAGATGTGTATTTTTGGGGGGGTTGGGAGCTTTAATGATTTAATTTTCCTAAAAGGTGAGACTTGGTCTGCAAGTTTATTTCTTTGTACAGAGCAGTGCTTACTGTAACAAATAGTATTGTTCTGTACTTTGTCCCTGACTAATTAAAACTAATAAACAATCCAAAAGTTTGACAGAGGTTTTAAATTAACGTCTGGTGCAGTTTGGAAACAGGTCATGTGGAAAGTTGTATTTAAAATAACACCTTTAAAGGTGCAATGGAGGGTAGATTTTTTCAGCTTGTGTTGCAGACGTTGATACTTTGAACATTACTCAAGTGAAGCAAAGAAGAGGTTTAGTTAACATCAGCAAGACTTCAAACAAAAAAACAGCTTCCACAACAAGATAAATATCCTAAACACACATCCAAACTCCACACAGGATTCCAGTTTCCTGAATTAAAGCTCAAAAATCTATGGAGAGACCTTAGTAGCAGCTTCAGAATCTAAACCTTCTGTGGGAAGAATTGAGGACTAAAAAACATCTATTTTTGACTTTATTCCATTATCAGCTCACCATTATCGCCTCAAATTACAATCAGAAAGGTCCAAACATTTGCGTACAATTAAGGAACATTTAAAGAGGTTTTCCTTCCCTCCCAGCAGTTGCTCTTAGAGGTAAAACTTTCAATATGTTTAAACAACAACAACAACATAAAGAAGTTCATCAGCAAGAAGATGCTTCCAGTATTCCCACGACCCCAAAATAAATAAATAACCCGCCCCAGTCTGACACCAGTGAGCGTCTTTGTCTCCAGATGCTCTCCGTCACCCTTGTATCCTTGTATCCTTGTATCCTCCCTTAAGGAAAGCCTCTCTTCTTGCTCCCATCACCTCGCCGCAGCTTGGAGGAGAGCGACGCTACCTGCATGCAATCAGCCAATCAGATACTGGACACACCCTCAAAGCGGCAGTGATGGATGGCCCGTCCTGCCTCGCCTAATGCACAAGAGCGCCATCCGTCACTCGGCAGCTCGAGGGGAAAAAAAGAGATGCTCTTTTAAAAATTGACATTCTGCTCCCTGGCAAGCGTCCCCGGGAAGCCACGTGGAAGTGAGCCCCGGCTGCAGAGCTGCTGATGCGGGGAACGGAGCCTCCCTTCTCCCTAATCCTTCCTGAGTGGTGGAATCATAAAAGCACTTCTACTTCATTAAATACTTCTCACTTTATACTCCATTATTCAAACATGTGAGGGATAAATTACACCAAGAGTGCATTTGTGTCTCTTTGTGGAAAAGAGTTGTGCATACAGAGAGGACTCCATTACTGATCACCATGGTCTAAACCAGACTCACTCTCTTCTAATCCCACTTATTATTCAAAATACTTTCATGCATATACATATATATGAAGTAAAACTGTAGTACTGCATTAGATCCTTTGCGTTTGCTCACTCAGATTCTTACGGAAGAAATAAATGGGCCAATCATATCTCAGTTTGTGACAGACCTTCTGGTTTTGTGTGTTTTAGATGTTTATAGGAGTTAATGACATCAGCTGATTGGAGTATCCCAATAAATCGAAAACACCAGGCTGTAAACGGGTCCGCCATCTTGTGTGACTAACTTTCTGTTTGTTTGTTTTCACCAGGGTCTGACTTCTTTTTTCTGTCCCAGTCATTCGAAGTGATTAAATAGAAGCCAACTGGATTCCGTTCATCATTCGCTGTCCTGGCCACCATTTTTCTGCCAGCTCAGGGAAGCAAACGGGGAAACCTTCGGGGTCCTAAGCCGTCTCCTTAAAAGCCGGGCGGCAACTTTGCAACAAATTGCGAGCAAAAACGTCTGTATTCGAGAGGGTTTCCTCTCATGTCGCTGTACTTCTGAACACTTTTAAAAAATGGTCAAGTTTTGGAGCTGTGCACACAATAATAGGACGCGATTTTCAAAAAAATTGGCCACGGAAAACCTGAGCACACGTCTCAGTTGTCCTTTGGTCGTAAATACTCAGAATTGAGTCGGGCTGCAGCTGAAAATTCACAGATTTTCTTCCAATTTCGAATCCCCAACAAGCTAATTTTTATCTTTTACCTCTTGTTTATTGTCCTTAGCCTGCATTTTTACTTCTAGGTGTTTCATTTTCAGTAGAAACTGAATGACGAGCTTTAAAAGCAAACTGCTGACTTGTGCAACAGTAGAGCTTTAAGTCCCTTTTCATCTCAAGCAGAAGACTTTTAGCCAATATTGCTGATGGGATTCAAATCAGGCAAACTCGTCGTGGAGCGACCACAAATGAATATTTCTTTTCATCCAACCGTCTTACATAAATCATTAGCATGAGCAGCAGCGAAAGCTAACGAGTAATTACACTGAGAGGTCTGGACGTCAAACGGACCACTTCGTCATCCACAGAAGAAAAGCTGACATTTGATAATTCTGGGTTGCTCTTCTTGCCCGCCTGTGGAGGTTGGCCATTTGACGGTAAGGAGGCCTCGAGAGGCAGTGGGCTGATGGAGGCAGGTCATGTGACGCTACTTTGAGCTGCGGCTGCTGCGAAATGCAACCAGGTGGCGAAAAACTCCCAGAATGTGTCGTTATTATTAAGATGATTTGAACCAAAGTCAAATCAGGCATTGCAACAACATATCTGATTTCTCCTGTTACTAAAACTTAATTTGAGCTTGAGAGGGTTAAAGTCCATCTGAATGTTCATTTTTGCTGTACTAAGTACATTTTACTGACGTGCCGCAGCGTTTTACCTGAGAAACATCTTGTTTTATTTGCTTATTTTTTGTGAGCTTGTGTCCTCTTAGATAGACTTGAGATGCAGTTGATTACCGGATGGATTCAGAAATTATTTCTGGGCATCTGACAGACGAAAAGTCGAAACAGGACGGTAACATTCACAGAAGTTTCTGTTTGGCAAACAGCAGTTTTGAGCTTCAAGCATTATTGAATAAACATGAGTTGTTTAGATATATAAAATATATTAGATATGAGTAAATCTGTTTGCTGTTTCCTGCTTCAGGAAGTTTGGTGTTTTCAGTCAGCTGCAGGTCTTTATTTGGGTTTTACCAAATAGTATTCATGGTCCTTTGCACCAGAGTGTTATTTTTATTGTCTTTCCAGTAGTTCAGCATTAAGATAACCGAGTGAAGCTTTCCTTTTTGACACTTTTCCCTCCAATAATTATTTTGCAGCTTAGAAATCACATCATTACCTCTTTTTAGTGCAGCTTCCTCCACAGTCACCGGACCCAGCTGCTCCAGACTCACTGAAACGAAGGTGGCAGTTTCTTTAGCTTCACGGACTGAATCCCTGATGTCAAGAAGCAGCCGCGGCTTCAGCTCCGCCGTCCGGGTCGTGGAACTGGCAGAAGTTGAATTAAAATACTAGGTCACATGCATCAACCTTTAGACATTTACAGCAGGCTGTTAGAGCGCCACGAGGAGCTGGTTTCAGTCACTTCATCATTGGCTGTGACACACCAATCAAAACAGTTCATGCCAACGCCATTTTATAAGCCTTTATATCCCTGTCAGTTTTAAATTCTGTGGTTATTTACACCGAATATTATGGTTACTTGCAGCTAGCTGTAGCAGCAGCCTGCTGTAAACTGGGTTAATGATTCGAATCCTCGCACCGAAGGTCTCAGATAACCCAGATTCAGACGTCCTCTGACAGACTTCTGCTAAGTCCACGAGTGAGCGGGGTCACCATGTAAACAGCTGAATCCTCAGAAACACTGCGGACTTCATGACGGGGTGCAGACTAGCCATTAGCTTGTCAGTTCTGTCAGAGATCAACTTCAAACTGAGGTCGTTCAAAGAGCTATCTAAAACAGATTCATTGTTTACATCCTTTCTAAAATACCTAAAGTTCTGCTTTAATGCATCCTACATCACTCATAAAGGATAATAAACTATGTTCTTTCACAAAATGATCAGGGATTATGTAGTTATCATCATCATCTGTCCTTTGTCCTTCTTTTGACGACATTAGAGTCCGGAGGAAGATTTGCAGAAGCCAGAATGTTCATATTTATGTCCCTGATGGTGAAAATTGCTTCTTGTGTCCTGGTTTGTAATAAGAAAAGAGAGAGAGAAAATTCTTATTTTAGCAGCTCCAAACGTCAAGTCTTCATAGGTTTTAATTGCGCAAGGTGCCTGGTTGTGCAAGTGCGTCCATGTGTGAGGCGAAAAGTACTTTTACTTTTCCAGTTTGTTGTACCCGCAGTGTGTAGACAGGTTAGTTCAGCAGCTCCAACAAAACCTCTTTGTCTCCTTATCTGTGATAGTGTTATGATTATGGCCATGTCTTCAAGTTTTTTCAAGTTAACTTCCATTTCAGTCTGGTCCTGTTTACCTCTCTCCCCTCACAGATCTCAGTAATTGGCTCATTGATTTCACCTGTGTCTCTCACTACTTAACCAAGCCACTCACCTCCATTCAGTGCCAGATTATCATCAGCTTGCCTGTGGTTCTCCAGCGTTCAAGTCCATGTCTCGTTTTTGCCTCCTGGTTCTGACTTTGTTCATGTCTCCTGGTTCAACGATTTTTGCCTCAGCCCCCAACGGATTATTCCTGCCATCTGCTTTTCCGGTAACGACCCACGCCTGGCTTTTTGGACTCCTGCTCTTCGTCACGCCCCCGATCGGTACCTCCAGCCATCTGACTACCTGGACCACGACCCAAGCTTTTCCCACGGATTATGGTGAACTGCCTGCTCCCCTCAACTTGTTAAGATCTGAACCATTTTTGACCTTTGCCTGTCTCTGGAACCAGAATCAGCTTCTTGAATATAAACCTTTTAAAACTTTGTCTGTTTCCGGTTTATTCTCAGAACTCAAACCTCGGTTCATATCAGATAGAATCCTTTATTCGCTCAGACTGGTTTCTTTAACCACGTTATCTCGAACACGCTGTCTTTTTTTCCCTCCCATCTCTCACGTGCCTCTCTGCTGCTTTCAGCTTTCCGAGGCCTCGCCACCTCGTTCACCCTCAGCCTCCGCGTCCGTCTCGGACTGCAGCGAGAGTCGGCTTCAGTCGCGGAGTCGCATTGTGTTTGTCAAGAGTGGTTTGACGGCCGATCTTACCTCCTGAGCTGTGTTTTTCACAGCAGGGAAGGTGGCTGAGCTAATATCGATGGGCTGGAAGGGTTGGACAGTTCAAACTCAGCCTCAAAGACTTTTTTTTTTTTCTCAAGCACAGAACTGTGAGCCAAACTGAAGCTCTTTCTTAATAGAGAGCTTTAAATAATGCTTGAGTGGGGTTTTGTGGGAAAGTTATGAACAATTAATATGTTATCTGCTGTAGATAGCTTTTAGAACTACTTCAATTTAGAGAAATAAGGTTTCAGTTTGACAAACTAACAGCTTGTCCGGTCAAAATGGACCTCCGTAAACCCTAACCCTTTTAGCGGAGTGTCTAACCCTCCTTTCAGATCCCCAGACGTATCAAAAATGTGAAAGATGGAGTCAGCCTTGGAGATTGAAGGGCTGTCAGAAAGACCGGTCAAAGGAATTTCATAAGGTAGGAAACGGGATCTGTACAGTGTTTTCCTCAGATTGGTTGTTCTTCCAGGACGAGGCCCAGAGGAAGACCCAGAACACGGTGGAGGGACAACTGCCTCTTTTACACGGGCCCTAATTCAGAAGTCTACTCCGCTCTGCTCGGCTCGGCTCGATGTTTCTCAGCTGGCCTGGGAACGCCTTGGGATTACCCCAGAGGAGCTGACCCAAGTGGCTGGGGAGAGAGAAGTCTGGGTCTTAGGCTGCTGCCCCCGCAACCTGACCCCGGATAAGAGGAAGAAGATGGATGGATGATGGATGGACGGATGGATGGATGTCCTTAAATTTAAAATCTGCATGAACGTTTGCTGCCAGCCACCACATGAGTTTGTTTAATTTGGTTTAGTTTATTCTCAAAGAAACAGTCTAGTTGACACAATGCCTTAATATGTGAAAGGGTAACTTTAAGAAGCTGTTTAGAGCTTTTAATGGGGGCCCAGTTTCCCATATTTACAATAAAAACAAATAAGAGATGTATACAAAACATAAAACAAACAATCCCAGCATTCAGTTTCCCTTACTGTAGCAGGAAGTAGCTGTTTATCTATGGAAACAGCCGAAGTGGCTAAAAAATGGGTCAATGGAAGAGCAGTTTGGAAGTCCAACAGTTTGATGCATTGATATGTATTTATGCTTAAATTTCTTGAGTAAATTATGAATATAATTCATTCTTTGTTTACATTGATTGCGTACCCACATTTAATAATAATAATAATAATCAATCCAATTTATACTGCACTTTTCATTAACAAAAATCTCAAAGTGCTACACAGTGCAATTGAAATCAAAAATAAAAACAAGATCATAAAAAAATAAAATCAGAGATAAAAACAACATCATAAAAAACATGTAGAGGCAGAATAGGCTTGCTTAAATAAAAAAGTCTTCAAGCCTCTTTTAAAATCAATCAATGGTTGGGGAGCTCTCAAATAATCTGGGAGAGAGTTCCAGAGCCGGGGGGCAGCGACAGCGAAAGCCCGATCTCCCATGGACTTCAATTTCAGAATTGCATATATCTGGAAAACTACTGGGGTAAACTCAAACTTCCCCACTTTGTTTGGTTTTATAGTTTGAACATGTTTGCATATCACTTTGTTATATTTTGCTTCCAAGAAGCCAGACTTTTAACATGGAATTAATTCATACATCTTTAAGTTTAATGAAGGCAGTTTTTGTGACTTTGGCTGCATTTTCTGTTCAGTTCCTCACCGGCACATTGTGTGAATTATAAAACAAAAATGGCAACAGTGAACAAGTGGAGGACAGAAGAACAGACGCCAGATCTAACAAACTTATCTCCAGCAGATAATCTAAAAGTCGTGTCTTTAAAAACCTGGAAGAAAATAAAATCCAGCTGAATCCTAACGCAGGACCTGAGATGCTCCATCCTTCAGTTGGAGTATTTAAGGTAGCAAAGGTCATCTGAGCTCTCAAAGGCGAGTCTTTTACTGAAAACTCCTTTCAGCACAATCGAAAGCTTCATTGATCGCCCTCAGCACTAATAAGATTGGATGTAGCACTCCTAACGCACCAATATTCCTTTCTCGCTAAATCAACGGCTCAGATCGGCAACCCACATCCATCTTCTCCCTCGCCTCCAGTCAGGCAGGCAGGCCTCCGGTGAACAAAGGAAGGCGAACGCACCTGAAGGACTCGCAGGAGGACCCCCCCCTGGCTGGTGCTCCACAAAGAGGAGAGAGATGAGGTTTGTGATGGGCAGGCCGTCACATCCAGAGAGGGACAAAAGAGAGCGGGGTGACGAGCAGCCGATGGACAGAAGGTCCATTTCCACTCGCACAAAAGAGCCGGGGAGATGAAGCAGATTAGCAGCTCTTTATTCCCTTTGTGAAGGCCCTAAATGATAAGATTTAGCTCCTTCTTTTCTTGCCTATGTTCTGTGTTTGAGCCCACACAACACATCACAAGCTCTTTCATTCCACCTTTTTTCTTCCTCCTTTTTGCACTCAACATCAGGATATGTTTTTTCTTCCTCCCGCCCCTCACAGACCGACATAAACCTACTTTTTTTCTGAAGAGTAATTTATTCATCCTCAGAGAGAAGACAGATTTGACAGGTGGCTCTTGAGTCACTTCTCCTCTTCTTCCTAAACCCTGAGTTTACAGTTTGAATGGAAAGGTGCTTAGCTTAAACCCTCTCATCATCACGAGATGATGCAGGTTTTTTGTGAGTCCCTGAGTCGGAAATTACCCCTTTAAGTGGATGTGATGAACTGTTGCTACTGGACAATATCATCAGCCAGTCAGGGGCTTTTGTGGAGCTCTCAAATGTTATTAATAAGCTGTGATTATGTGACACATCCAGAAGCTGTTTTTTCCTTTTCCATCTGCATAGTTTTGCTCATGGAGATTTTATGAAAACAGCAGTTAAAGTAGTCAGAAAACCCAACTTTTCTGAGTATATGTTTGTATTTGGTGCCACCTAGAGGCCATTTTTCGGCATTGCAAGCTGGTTTAATTTTACAGGTTTGTCTAATTGGGGAAGTCTTTAAAGCTTTCATGATAAAATGTTTATTTGTCTAGATCTGTTTATTTGAAGCCAACATTTAAGGTAATGTGAGAAAAAGTGACAAAAACAATATATCAGGAAGCACTGGATGGATTTTATTGACACTTTTAGGAAGTAAACAGGGAATGTACATCTACAACTGAGGATGAAGGATGAAGGAGATGCTGCAGATAAACAGCTCCGTGAACTTTTTAGTCTTTTCTCTGACTCCTTTTAGTGTCCCGTGTTTAAACCCCAACAGGGGATCACATGAAGCTCCAAAAACACACATAATGGAGGGATTAAATAGCTGACTTTTGAGCAACTGTCCTTTTTTAAATTTATTTAACTGAATTCACAGTTCATTCAGAGAGGCTCCTAATTTAAATATGAACTTTCGTGAGTTATTCCTAAATATTCACATACTTACTGCACGTCATTAATCATGAATTATGTTCCTGTTTCATTCCGTTACTTGTCCAATTAACACTTTTATAGCCGAAAATATTTTCTTTAAGTAAACTTGTGCAACAGCAATTTCTCACACTCCTTGCCTAGCTTCAGTAAATTATAGTAAATGCTCATCCTGATAAAAATCTATTAGTTTCTCCTGCTTGATTTTCTTATGTGCATGTTTGAAGTAACTAATTCATATCCTCCTGACTACCAGGGGGAAAAAATATATTGTCCAGTCACTTTTTTTTAATTCCCCATTTTTTTGTAAGGTAAATAACCCCATCCCTTTACATTTGGTATCATTTAAAAGCCCTAAATGTCCTCTGTAGATGGCAAAAGGAGTTAATTCAGTAATATGTGGTAGGTTGGAGATATTCAGGCTTTACAAATTTGAACTACTGGTAGTCAGGAGGATATGTTCATTAAATCTTTTTACATTTGTTATAAATTAATTACCACATATAGTTGAAAAATTCATTATTTTGTGTCTTAATATATTATTTCTACAATCTAATTGTGATTTTTTGTTTTTGTTTATCTTGTTTGTTCGTGTCACTTCCGGGTTTGTCCGCTCGGGGGCGCTGACGTCAACGTGCGCGGCCCCGCGTTACGTAAAGCGTCGATTGCCGAATCATGGATCGCTCTGCTGCCGTTTGAAACGCCGCAAGGACGCAGGAGTTGTCGGCAGGACAAGCGGCTGAGGGGTTTATGTACACGATATGTAGACACTCGAACCTCAGGTTCTGGTTCTGTTCGGTTCGGAAGTGGAGACAAGAAGCCGGCTAGCTGCTACTAGCCCGACTGACCTCATTTATCCGACTTTAACTGGAACCTTCTTCAGACGCAGAGGTAATGATAACAATCACAGCACAACCGGTTACTTAATGACAAATGTCCTAAAATACATTTATGTGTTGATATTTGGATAGTTTGTATTCCATGCACATTATTGTTTGTTTGTTTTTTGTACTTAAAAGCTGAATTTATGGAGGATACGTCTTTAAACCTTTAATTAGCTATTTTTTTTGTAAAAGCATGCTACCTTTTAAATATGAACAACACCGTTCAGAAGTTGTAACTCAAATTATTTATTCATATTTTGCTTCCAAAACTGCTTTTCATTTCCAATGTTCTTTATCTGCTTTAGATAATATTTAGCTCTGATACTTTTATTTTAGTGTTTTTTAAATGAAGCCCTCAGCTTTTTTCAAGGCACAGCTGCTGCGTCATGGTTAGTTGTAAGTCGTGACCATGACACAGCACATTGTGAAACTTTGACCCAGCTTCTGAAAGCCTGAGGAGACGTTGATGAAGACCTCTTTATAAGACAACAGAAAAGCCTGGCTGTTTGGGAGCAGAATATAAATCTAAGGACGGTTTGCTCTGTAAGGAATAATGAACCTGCTGTTTCTCCCGTGTTTCCGGTAGAGTTGTTCCCCGGCTGCAGCCATGTTCATCCAGAGCTACTGCGAGCTGAACACCTCCATCTCCAACACCTGGCTGGATTTGGGCATCTCCCCCTGCTTCTACTTCACCCTGGTCCCCACCATCCTGCTCAGCATCTCCTTCCTCCTCGGCGCCGTCCACTGCGCCTTCTACCAGAGGTTCGGCACGGTGATGGAGCCCAAGTACGTCCCGCGCTCCTGCCTCTACGGGTTCCAGCTGGCCCTCTCCGTCCTCCTCCTGCTCCAGTTTCTGGGCGGGATGGTCTGGCGGGCTGTCGGCGCAGGAGAGCTCCCAGGGTACGTGGTGCTGTACGGCTGCTTCTCCACGCTGGGGTGGGCGTGGGCCTTAGCCCTGCTTCGGGTGGAGAGGCGCAGGGTCCTTCTGATGGACCGGACCAGGGGGCACAGTGTTGTCCTGCTGGTGTTCTGGGCCGCGGCTTTCTCGGCTGAGAATTTAGCCTTCGTCTCCTGGTACAGTCCTCGCTGGTGGTGGGGGCTGGAGAACAACCAGCAGCAGGTGAGGAAAAGCTGCATTATTAAATTATTAGTAAAGGCTCCACATGTCTTTACTGTGTTCACGTTACAGGACAGAATGTAAACATCAGCCACACTCTGTGGAGCTTGGAGCTTCATTCCTCCAAAGGAAACCTAAAGCAACGTGTCATTGTCTGTTTACTTGACCAAAGGTTAAATATTTTGGCAACAGTATGTCACTTGAGCTGCTCCTCTTTAAACTATGCCATGAAACACAAAGGAATAAGGAACTACCCAAACGAGCAGGAGATTTGTTTTTTGCTGAGTCATTGCTGATCAGAGAAACTGCTTACAGGCTTTTTAGGAAAATCAGTTCTCCTCCTTTGCTAAGTCAGAGGCAGTCGGTTCTACTTTTTTGTCTAATGAGTTTATTTTTTGTATTTGACAGTAGTGCTCTACAAGATATGCATTTTGATTTACGTGGAATTATTTTCCTCACTACACAGCTATTAAATTGTCATCCATATCCATATTGATCTGCCTCAAACAGGTGCAGTTTGCCCTGTGGCTGATGCGCTACACCGGCACCGGTCTGCTCTTCTTCATCGGTCTTCGAGCTCCCGGCTTGCCTCGAAAACCCTACATGCTGCTGATAAACGAAGACGAACGAGACGTGGAAAACGGCGGACAGGTGGTTGCATTAGTCTGTTGACGCTAGTGTAGCCTGAGTGAACCTCACAACAGCGAAATGTGACATTTCTGCTTAGCGGCAGCATTTTCCTGCTCCAGCTCCACCGTTTACTCCACTGATAAGTTATATTTACGTGTCTCTGCGCGTCAGAACTTGTTGGGAAGAACGGAGAACCAGTCCACCTGGCAGGGATTCAGGAAGAAGGTCCGTCTGCTCCTCCCCTACATGTGGCCGCGAGGCAGCGTCGTCCTCCAGCTTCTGGTCCTGTTCTGTTTGGCACTGCTGGGAGTTGAGAGGGCCGTTAACGTCTTTGTGCCCATCTACTACAAAAATATTGGTGAGCGAAGTGTTTTCTGGAGTTAAAAAGAAAATGTTAAGTGTTCAGAGCATAAAAAGTGCTTTATTATATTTCTTACAGTGAATGATCTGACTAACGGCAGCGGCTGGCACACTGTGTCAGCCACAGTGGGTGTATATGTTGTGCTCAAGTTTCTGCAGGGTGGAGGTTCAGGTAAATATCACCCACAGCCTTAATTATATTAAGAAATGTTGATTTTTCTACCACACAGTAACGGTTTTGCTTGTCCGACAGGGTCCTCTGGGTTTGTCAGTAATATGCGGAGTTTCCTCTGGATCCGGGTGCAGCAGTTCACCACTCGAGTGGTTCAAGTCCGTCTCTTTGCCCACCTGCACTCCCTGTCTCTGCGCTGGCATCTGGGCCGCAAAACCGGCGAGGTGCTGAGAAGCATCGACCGCGGAAACACGTCGATTAACAGCCTGCTCAGGTACGACGTCACAAGGGTTTCTTTCTCCATTTGATGATACATTAGTTTTCAAAAAAGACTCCGTTCTGGAGCTAATCAAAGAACTAAACTTTAAATGTTTCAAGCTGTGTTTTAGTACAACCAGGGTGTGTGTTCGGTCTTTGATATTTTCAGGGTAATCATCAAATTAACTCAACTCTTTGGTTTTTGGTTTCTTTTTCCAGCTACATAGTGTTCAGCATCTTTCCAACCATCGCTGACATCATCATTTCCATCATCTACTTTACCACAAACTTCAACGCCTGGTTCGGCCTTATTATCTTCGTCTGCATGACTGTGTATCTAAGTAAGCGGTGGAACTTGGCTGTTAAACGCACTTCATTTAACAGATTGATGATCAGAAACTTTCTGAAGTGTCCTGATGGCTTGTTGGTGTCCCGTAGCTTTGACCATCATCATCACAGAGTGGAGGACCAAATACAGGCGAGACATGAATCTGATGGACAACGCCGCCAAGTCCAGGGCTGTGGACTCCCTGTTAAACTTTGAGACGGTACATCTATCATTTTTACCTATTTTTTAAAGAATTTCTTCTCCTGAGATAGCTCGACTCCTTGGGAGTAGGGTTACGACTCCCCAGCATCAAATCTGGAAATATGCTGCCTATTTATGGTAATATTAATCTTTAATACGAAGGGTCTTTGACTTGACCTCCGTTTTCATTGAAGATAAAAGAAATGATTATGCAGGTGTGTGAAATCTTTTAATTCCAAAGTTCAGCTTATCAGGACCCTGCTATGCTCACAGAAAAGGCATAAAACCCAAGAGGCATGTTTTAGTCTCAGTTTGCATGTTGAGTGTTAAAGTTCATGGCAGTAAAATCAGAAAAAAGGCTCGAAGTGTTAGTGTGGCTTGTTTATCTGGGTTGCCAGAAGAAAGCACAGCTTTGGTGTATAAAACAACACAAGACTCCTGAAAAGAATGTCTTTGGAACAGATGTCAGCAAGCAGTGTCTCGTCGCATGGTTTAGGGTTAGGGTTAGTTGTTGTTCACAACAACGGAGTGCCACCTCGATGTGGGCAAAAGTTTCATATCAAGGCTGCTTGACGCGTTAATCTCAGTTTTTTTGTTTTTTGTTGCAATTCTTTGTTGGACCAAGGTGTTGCTTTTTGTGTTGACATCTTTACAAACCCAATAAAAAATTTTGGATAAGAGCAAGGCAGTCTGGCGGTTTTGAAGCAGACGTTGCCATGGCTTGTCCAGTGGCTTCCTGGCCAATCAGGGGTCTACGGCCTGCTGACGTGAAATCATCGGTTCAGCGCGGCTCACCTGAAACTCCAGCTGGTTAGGGTTTAAGAACTGCTAGGATCACCAAGTGGAAAGCCTCTGAACCCGAGTCGGGCCCATGGGAGAAGAGCGTAAGTTTGAGGAAAGCTAAATCCAATAAATCAGCACCGGCTATGAAGCACGGTAGTGGAGGGCTGATGATTTGGGCTCGTTTTGCAGCCTCGGGGCTTGAGGATCTGTCACTGAATCAAATCAAGTTCGGAGTCAAATATCCAATCATTCAATCTGGGCCAAAAGTGAGAAAAACACTGAAGTTGTTGAAATGACCCAGTCAAAGTTCAGACCTCAGTCTTAATAAAATGCTGTTTCAGGACCTTAAAAAACCAACTAATCTCTGCAATTCTGCTTTACAACGTTGCTTCAGGTAATTAAGGGAGGCCCCGGGTTCCTCAGTGATCTGAAACACTGATAAGATTTTACAGAACGAATTTTGTTTTTTAAAACTGTTGTTTTTTTTTTTTTCAACACACTTTACTCCTGCGTTTTTGTTGCAAGAGGCCAAGGTGTGAGATCCATGATGAGCTTTGTATTTACTTCATTCTGAGCCGTGGTCAGAACCACAGGATTCTCATGGTATTCATGGCCTGATAAATAAAACCATAAAACTGAAGGGTGGAAGTTTGTCGTTAACAGGGGCTGGAGTTATACATTTTAACCAGGTTAACGGGCAGGAATAGAGGTGCAGATTAAAGGAAACAAAGGGGGCTTTAACAGAACTTCTCAGCAGTTCTGCTGAAGGTTATAAATCATAAGAATTTTCAAACATTTGACTGCAAATAACAAATAACATCATTATTATGACATTCAGCAATAATCTCTCAATCTATTGTCATCTTAAAAACATCTCAAGTAAGAGAAAAATAACCAAAGCATCCTGGTTTTTACACTTTAAAACATTACAAGTCAAACTTTATTCTAATATTTTTTCCTCTAACAGGTGAAATACTATAACGCTGAGGACTATGAGGTCAGACGTTTTCAGGATGCTATCGTGAAGTATCAGGTAAATAAAAGATTTAGCATTATTTCAAAAAGTTGTGTGGATCTTCCTCTCATTTTTTCATACATCTTTTGCAGTCTGAATACTTCTGCACACTTAATGGTGTTTTTTTCATGTATCAAAACATTCGGCTCATTTAAGAGATGGTTGCTATGACTTTGTAACATTTATACTTTTCAAAATATCTTACTTTATTTACAGATATTTTAGTCATAAAGATGCATTGAGACCTCAAATCCTTTAAAAACGTTCTTCTCTTTAAAATCTGCTTCTGCATGTTTGGTCTGTTTTTGTCTTCTTAAGCTACTTTTAGCTTTTAGCTGTCCTTTGGCTACTTTTAGCTTCAAGCTGGCCTTTTGCTACTTCTAGCCTTTAGCTATCTTTTTGGTGCTTTCAGCTTAAGTTTCAGCTTCTTCAGCAGTCATTCAGCACTCAGCGAAAAGGCAGTTGCACTAGTTATGACAGATTTAGTTGCTAAACAACGACAAGAAGACGATCATCATCAGTGTCAACTTATGAACACGTTATGAGTTAAAACAACAATTCTGGACGTTTTTGTTATATTGGTTTTACCAGAGAATGGAAAAATGTATGTTTTGTAAAGACATCATTCAGTGGCCATAAAAGCAGGTTTGGAAGGTGGAATAAAGACGTTTAGGTTTTCAGATTAAACTGTGAACTGTAGTGAGGGTAGGGAGCAGGTGGAAGAGAGCCCAAAGAGGTGGATTTATGCTTATTTAGACGCCGTTAAACTTGTCTTATTGTTTTTGTCTCCTGGTCCAGTCCTCAGAGTGGAAGACTCAGGCCTCCCTGGCGTTACTCAATCAGACCCAGAACGTGGTCATCGGCTCGGGTCTGCTGGCTGGCTCCCTGCTCTGTGCCTACTTCGTCACAGAGGGAAAGTTTCAGGTACCAACGTGGTTTTCATTCAAGATATTTGGATATTACCAGTGAAAACAATCCTCTGATCCTAGGTTGGAGACTTTGTTCTCTTTGGCACCTACATCATCCAACTCTACACCCCTCTGAACTGGTTTGGAACGTACTACAGGTAAGACAAAACGAGAAGGACTTTAAATCTGATCAACTAATTGTTTGTTTAACAGCTCAGATTTGATCTGGTTTTTTTTTAATATTAACATTTTTATTAAGAAAGCATATGATATATTACAATGACATAATTATAACATTATATTACAATACAATGCTTTTGCTTTCTTATTTTTACCTTTTTTGTTTAACCCAAAACAATAAAAACACACGAACTAGGGTGAGGGTGGCGGGGTAGCCGAAATACACTTTTATCATTAATATCCCTTTTCGAGTTACTGCACCAATCTATATGATGGCAAGGTTTATAGAAAATCAGTTCTAACAGGCTTAACATATTCCGTCCATTTTGACCATATTTTATAAAAAATATCCCTTTGCACTTTGACAGAGAATGACAGTTTTTCTAGTATATAGATTTCTTTCACAACGTCAATCCAGTCTCCAATTCCTGGTGGTTCAGGTTTGAGCCATCTCCTCGTAAGAGCCTTTTTACTCGCAGCCAGTAAGATGTACAAAAGTTTTTTATCATTAGAGTTCAAATTGTCCACTGGTATGTTACACAAAAATATGTTTTCAAAAGTTAAAGGAAAAACAGATGAGAAAACTTTCTGTAAATGTTCATGGATCAAAGACCAGTATTGTTGAATGACTTGACAGTCCCAAAAAATATGTAGATGGTTGGCACCCTCTCTGCCACATCTCCAACATGTATCCCCAGTTCCCTGATATCTTTTCTGGGCAGGAGTTATGAAAAATCTTATTATGTTTTTCCAACAAAATTCACGCCAAACCTTCAATCCTGTTGTCATCCACTGTATCTTACATATGTGGTCCCATCTTTCCTCTGGAATTATCAGGTTACCTTCTTTTTCCCACTTCACTTTAATATAAACAGTGCTGTCGTTCTTACACTCCAGGATGGAGTTGTACATTCTGGAAATAATTTTATTAACTGCTCTAGATTTAGTCAGTGATGTAAATGTTTCCACCAATCCAAGGTTATGTAAAGGTACTTTTAGATCCTGATTAAAATAATTTCTGACTTGTAGATACCTGAAAAAATCTTCTGGGTTTAGGTTATGTTTTCCTTTCAAATTTTCAAAACTTTGGAGTGCCCCCTTGTGGACAAATGAATAATAATTTGTTAGGCCTTTTAATGTCCAGTTCTTGAATCTGTCATCATATTGGTTGGGAGTGAAGTCTGAATCATAAGCACACCATCTTCAGATTTTAGAGGCGTTTTCCAAACCACATATTTTAATTGCTTCATTCCAGGCAGATATCATTACTTGTGATATGGGTTCATCTGCCAAATGGACTTTCTTCTGCAATTTTTTATCCGCTATTATGGCTTGAACCGGTATTGTTTTGATAGTTGTCCCTTCCACATCTTTCCATCCTGCTGTGTAATCCGGACGGCACAAACACACCAGTGGTCTCAATT
>NC_051452.1:3934108-3944888 GCF_001649575.2 Kryptolebias marmoratus | reverse complement strand
CCTAAGAGAAACCTTTCTTATTTACATATTATGGACCATAAACCAAATGCACATCTTAATTAACAGTATCTGAGTGGGTAAACCTCAATTTCCTGAAGGCGTAGGCGATGTCCTCCTAAAGGCTCTGAGTTTATCTCTGTAACTGGCTGTGGGGTCCTGCCTCTTGTCCGCTGCACCTCTCCTCGGTCCTCTCCCCACCCTGCTCCAGGACAGCTGCTTCAGTTGTTCCAGGACCGTTTCTGGTGCTTTAACGACCTTCACAGCATACCCTCTACTGGACATGTCCTCGGTAGCTTCCCTCACTGTGCTGTAGATCTTCGTTTCATCCGCATACTTCACCCTCAGCCGGGCTGGAAAGAGGGTCTGGAAAGGGATCTGTTCCTCCTTCAGGATCTTGCGCACCTCTGCATACTCTTTTCGTTTTTTTAAAATCAGAGGGGGGTAGTCATGGTCCAAATTCACTTGTTTGCTCTTCCAGGTGAATCCTCTTTTCTGCCATGCCTTGCGAAGCAGGGATTCTTTTGTTTTAAAACTGAGGAATTTCACCACAATAGATCGCGGTGGAGCATCACATGGGGGTGGCGGGCCCAGAGAGCGATGTGCACGTTCAATACTCATGTCGAGCTCGTCTTGCAGCTCCAAGTCCTCACGGAGCAATTTCTCAACAAAATCACTCATTGATGGTGAGTCTCGTTCTGCTGTCTCAGGTACGCCATAAATGCATATGTTCTCTCTTCTTGTGCGGCTCTCTAAGTCCATCAACTTATCCTCCCACTTTATCTGTAGCTTTATTATTTCAGTCACGGCATCCTCTGTGTTCTGAATCCTCTCCTCCGCTTTCTCAATCCGCCCCTCAGCCTCGTCCAGTCTGGCGTTCACCTTTAGGATTTCTTCTTTAATTTCCCCCAATTGCGTATTATTTTCCAGGCGAAAGCTTCTTATTTCCTGTAGTACCGTTTCCAGTTCAGCCATAGCTCCACAACTGGTTGTTTAACTTAAGCCTCAGATTGCAATATCAGTTCTTTACTGCTTAGCTTCGTCTGAGCTGCGATTAGCATTAGCCGCGATGCTAGCGATATTTTCCCAACTTTAAGCTTCTACTTTTTTAACTATTCAAAGCATCGGTTTTGGTGTACTTCACTCACCCCCTTCCTTATTCACCACTTAGAACAAGTTTGCATCGTGTTTAATGGGGTTAGGTTTTCTATTTCTTGGGTTTCCTCAGGAGCTTGTTCACAGCGCGACCATCGTGCTGGTGATCAAACCGGAAGTCAGATTTGATCTGTTTTAAATGATTGTCGTTTCTGCAGAATGATCCAGAATTCCTTCATTGACATGGAAAGCATGTTCCAGCTGTTTGACGAAGAAGAAGAGGTTCGTTTTGAAGCTGAAAAGTCTTTTTACCTGTTTCTTTTTAGAGCGTGTGCATTTATTTCAAATATTTCTTTGAAGGTGAAGGATGAAGTGAATGCGGGAAATCTGGAGTTTAAATTGGGAAAAATCGAGTTTGAGAACGTCTACTTTAGCTACACCAATGGGTTTGTTTGTATTTGCCTGTTAATGATTTGGTGCAACAGCCGTGGCAGATTCTCATCATCGTTTTGTTTTTGCAGCAAAGAGATTCTCAGGGACGTTTCCTTCACCGTTTTCCCGGGACAGACTGTTGCGCTGGTACGACGACTTTCAGCTTCTCGCCGCTCCTGTACTCTGTGCTCTCGTTCACGGCGTTGCTGTTATCGTTTTCTGTTGCTCTCGAAAAGGTCGGACCGTCGGGTTCTGGGAAGAGCACCATCATTCGACTGCTGTTCCGCTTTTACGACGTTCAGGGAGGCTGCATTCGCATCGACGGCCAGGATATCTCAAAAGTAAGTGCAACAACAGGAAAAAAAAGTAAATTTGACTGAATTAGGAAAATTCACATTAATCAACATATGAGTATTACACATGAATGTGCTGGATTTGGTTCAGGAGCTACATTTCTTCCATTATCTTAAAATGGGTAAAACAAAAGACAATCCATTAGTTAAGTGGACAGATGTAATGGATTGAACAAAACAGTCCATAAAACAATATTCCGGTACACAGGCATGCTGTATGTTGAGTGAGGACATGACGGTTTGTTTTTTTAAAGAATAAATAATTGTCCATCTTTAACACGTTCTGTGAATGCCTTCCTCTAACCCAGCGGTCCCCGACCCTTTCAGCTCCACGGCCCGGTTCGTTATCAGACAGAGTTTCAAGGAGCGGCCTTTAAAGGTGCGGCGGATAAATCCAACAAAATAAAACGATACGACTGGTATTTTTTAAAACCTAATAAAGGTAAATCCAACGTGTCCTCGCAGCTTTGTTATCAACATGAATAACAGCCTGATGTTCTCTGCCCTTCAAAATAAGAGACCATAAAGAACCCAGCTCACCATAACCCTGAATCAGTGGAGCCCTGAGCCTGTTTCTCAGTAACCAGACGGTCCCATCTAGTCTTCCAGATGTTTGTTTTTTACTCGTTTTGCTGCTTGTGGGTTTGTTTGTAGCTAACGGATCACATGACCTCGATAAGCGTTCTGACAGCATCAAGAGTCAGAGACGGATGGAGTGGAGAGAATCCGGTCAGTTTTCAAAATAAATGTCGTTCAGACAGAAATACTGTAAGTTAATTATTCTTTCTGTGCGGCCCGGTACGACCCACGGACCGGTACCGGCCCACGGCCCGGAGATTGGGGACCTCTGCTCTAAGTGACACCACCTTTCGATCAAACTCTGTGCTCCATCTTGCTCTAATACAGGCGCTGGTGTTTATTCTGTTCTATTCATTTGATAGTTTTCAACACCTGGAATATTATACTTCCTGATGATATTACGATAGTGAGGAAGAAAAGTCTCTCTGTCGAAGATTTTAATTGTCGTGTTGGAAATTGACTTGATGGGTTTTGGCACATTTGCTGTTGTATGGTCCTAAGACAACACGATATATGAGAAAAGATCCTTTTTTTGTAATGTGAGAAAAGTTTGTGACATGATGAAAGTTTGCCAGGTTGAACTTTCTGGGAGTTGTAGTCTTTTTGAAATGTTGCCTATAAATGTAAGATTTGAATCAAAGACAACAGATTTTCTGGAACTGATTCACCACATCGAGTCTCTCTCCTTTCACACCGAACACTTGGCCCTCTGCTGGCTGGTGTGAAGTAAACATACGTGGTTCTTTTTTTTGTGTTAAGATGTAAACATGACTTTTTAAGCCAGTCAGCTTCAGGTACCATGACTGCAGGTAAAACAGCAGCAGCTGCATGTGTGTGCAGTACTGTCACCCACATGCAGCTGAACTTTCACACTTGTATAAACATTTGGTAAATCACTATTAAAGTCTAGAAAGGATAAACCCCAGTACTGAGCCTTGTGGAACCCCAGCTGAACAGTTAGGATAAGGTGTGTGATTAAAGGAGAGCGCACGGATAATTGAGCCAAAGGCTCACTCTAAATCCAGAAAAACAGGTCCAACATAAACCTCGTGTGTCCAGTAAGCTGTTGCTGTTCTCAGAAAAATAACAGGCAGCTGTCATTGGTAAATTATATTTGTGAAACCCAAACTGTATCGGGTGGAGAGGACGGTCACGTAAATTAAGATGTTCTGGTAACTGCGTGGAGTACTAACTGGGCGACAGTTTCTGGTTTGGTTTTTATCACCAGCCCTAAAAAATGTAGTAATTTTAGCTGTCATTCTGAGTAATATTTCTTGTTTTTGTTGGCTGTGTTGACTCCAAGAGTTAATCAGCTGTAAATGTTTGATTAGAACCTGTCCAGTGGTTCAAAAGCTATTTAAGTATTTAATTCAACATTCTAGCCTTAGGTGGCGGGCGATATGCATTCCTGGGAGTAATGGATTGAGCAGTTTCTTCCTGTATGTGCTGTCGTCCTTCAGGTAAAGCAGACCTCTCTGAGAGCTCACATCGGCGTGGTCCCTCAGGATACCGTCCTGTTCAACGACATCATCAGGGAAAACATTCGCTACGGTCGCAACACCGCCACCGATCAGGAGGTGGAGGACGCCGCTACAGCCGCGGACATACACGATAAAATCACGTCGTTCCCTGAAGGTAACAGCGACATTTTAGCATCGGGGCTAAATGCATTTGAAGGCCTCGGAGTTGTGTTTTTGTGGGAATGCATTGTGAGGCTGTGTCTGTGTTGATGTCTGGCAGGTTATGACACTCAGGTGGGCGAACGGGGTCTGAAGCTGAGCGGAGGAGAGAAGCAGAGGGTTGCCATCGCCAGAACAATCCTCAAAGCCCCTCAGATCATCCTGCTGGATGAGGTATCTGACTGAACAGAGCAACAAGAGTACTTACTGTCATTACAGAGTCGTTTTCTTTAATTACTTGCTGTGCGGATGCAGTAAATGTAAAGAGGCCTTCAGAAACGTGCCCCCGTCCTCCATTTTGTAGTTTTACAGCAGAGTTTCTCTTTAGGCGACATCTGCACTGGATACGCAGACGGAACGCAACATCCAGGCCTCCCTGGCTAAAATCTGCACCAATCGTACAACAGTTGTTGTAGCTCACAGGTACAACCTTTCAGTTTAAGTGTTTGCTTAGTTTTTTTGTTCTTTACTGACACATCCATCTTGTTCCTCATCAAAGGTTGTCAACGATCATCAGAGCAGACCAGATTCTGGTCATCAGCGACGGCCGGATCGCCGAACGAGGGCGGTAGGTGTTTCCGAATATGAGCATGTCACCTCGTTTAAGTTGCGAGTAAAACGAGAACCCTCTCCCCAATTCCAGACACGAGGAGCTGCTCCTCAAAGGAGGCCTGTACGCCGACATGTGGATGAAGCAGCTGCAGGCCCAAGACACCGACTCCTCGTCGGACACGGAGTCCAAAGATCTCAAATCCGAGAAACTCCAACCGCCATCCGGCGCTTCAGCCCGCCACCATCACTGATTGTGTTTGTTGTTGTTTCTTGTTTTTTCAAACCCTAATGCATTATTTAAAAGTAACAGAACACTTAGTGAGGAGAGAATATTATTTATTTATTGACTTTTTGCTCAGGTGGAAAACGAGGTGCCTTTAAAGCCGAGGATGTTAAAACACCATGTTCAAAGCTGTCAAAATACACACTCTGATTATTTCCTCCCTACGTTTTTATTATCCGGGACTTGAGCAAAAAAAAAGATCAAACTATCAGCACATGAGAAAAAGCCAAGTAAAGATACTTCAACTGACATCTGGAATGTAAAGGTGCAGCTTTTCTTCAAGGAATGCATGTCACCCGCTGCTTTTATGACAGAACTTGATACTAAGATAATGCCCGATCTCATGCGATATTACGAGCTGTGTTAGCGCTTGGAGTATGTGTCGAGGATGACTCTCAGCTACTACCACGACCAACTTTAGCCGAACAAATATGGCTAAGTTGTAGCCATTTGTTGATTAGCTGTGGTCATCTTGAATTGTGCTGACCCCGAAAGTTGAGTTTCATTGAAATCCCTCCACTGGTTCCTGAGATATTTTGCTAACAGACAGACACACATAAACGGGCAAAAACATTATCACCCTTTCGCCTTTGGCGGCAGACATTTAAAAAACAAAAATACACTTTACGTTTTGGGTTGTTGGGGTTTTAAACTGAAAGTGAAGAAACATTTTACTTTGTTGTCGAAGTGTGTCCTAGAAATAGAACAGTTCATTGTTTTCATTGTGAAGCTTTAAATTTAAACTCTAAACAAAAGGAAAAGACAATGTAAATTAATAAAAATCAGCCTCAGTGATGTAAGCAAATTATTGTTTTTCTTTTACTTGTATGAACATTAATGGGTCAGTGTACAAGAAGTCAGGGTGTTCGTTTTATTAAGTTTTTGTGAATGTTTTGTTTTGTTTGTTTTTAAATACAGGTTTTAAGTTGTGAGTGGGTTAATGGATCCAATTGCTTGTAATTGACAAGCTTCTGTATCAGAAAATATATACTTTAAGACAAATCCTGTAAATATTTGACATGTAGTTATGGAATAGAATGCTTTTTTATTGTTTTTTTGTTTTGTTTAGTGTTTTATTGAAATTCCAGTTTGTGAAAGCAAAAACAAATGTTGTGTATTTTATTTAACGGGGTTTAAAATAAACACTTTTGGAACAGTTTCCCGTGCCTAGAGCGCCCCCTGCAGTCCCAGCGCGGGTATGTCCGAATAAGGAAGCAAACAGCCTCTGACGTCACTGGCTGTACGTGGTGTTGTGCCGGCAAATGTGACCCTGCCGTTCCTGACGCAGGAAGCGTATTTAAACCGTCTAAAAGGCAGTTTGTTTCACAAATTGTGTCCGTGTGAAATGTTACTAGCGGGCATGTGTTTTTCAAGACCGTCAGGAAAACAATTATTTACAGTAAAATAAACATTTATAGAGTTTTATATCGGAAAGAGCTCATCGTTGCACCTGCTCATAACCTGACAGTAAAAGCAACCCATACACATAAAGTCTATATCATTATGAAATAATTGTACATAACTGCGCTTTTAAAGTAACCATTTGTTACTTTTATTTATTTATTTGCTTTAAAATGTGCCGCGACACTGGCGCGTTTCACAGCATCGGGGTACCTTTTTCGGCACAACACCAGTCAGGGCGTGTCGCAAGCTGAGCCGAGGCGGGGAGCAGGCCAAGTGGACTTGTCTCTCCCACTTTACTTTTCTTTTTTGGGGTGGACTGATGTTTAGTCTATAGTAAATATGGATTTCGACGCGTTATTTAACGAAAACTCGTTTCAGTTTTCGGACTTCCAAGAGTTCACGGTATGTTGGTGTGCCCGAACCCAGCCAGGTCAACGAACTGCGTTAGCTACTGCTAAGCTAATTGTTAGCTAGCAAATAACAAATAATGATTCTGTTTCTTATACCGTAAATAAATTAAGCATTGTTGGCTTTTATACCATATTGGCCCGAGCTTTTAATCCAAAATTCAACACTAAATCTAGCTATAAAAGTAAAATATTGCTTTTTTAGAGAAAACAGCGCGTAGTTTGCTTGTTTTGTATGCTAACTGCTCTAGCGTTAGCTAATCCCTGCGGTAATTAATAGATGTAACAGGTGGCTTTCCTGCACTTTGTGTTGCTTTGTAGAAGGAAAAGTCCTGAACTCTGCTTTGTTTGCCTGTGTTGTTGTGAAATAGGTTTGGTAGAGCTTAGTTTAGCCCAACTCAAGCTATGCTAGCCTTGTGTTTGTTTACTAAAGTAAACCTAATGTGAGCTAATGTTGTTACAGTTTCTTCCTGGACACCAAAAACTGTCTGAACGAGTAAGGAAAAGACTTTATTATGGCCTGGACCCAGACATCTCTTTAGATGGCCTTTCTTGCCCTGTTACAGGTAAGTTAATCTCCAGGCTTAACAGACATTTGTGCAAGAGCTCACTTGAGATTTTGTTTGTTCAGTTTTGCTGAACCAGTTTGTTTGTTTTTGTCTTGCTATAAATTATTATAACAAAGATCTTTTTCGGTCACGTTTCGAGCATGCCATTAAGTTAGGGTTGGGTTACTTAGCGGTGACATTTGTGATTCCTGGGATTCCAGATATTGCTGTCGAAATCCTCCAGAAGTCCGCCCCAAGCCCAATACGCAAGCTCCAGAAGAAGTACGCTGCTCATGTTGCAAGGTTGGTCCCGTGCTGTGCATCTGTGCAATCGAATTATGCATTAAAACATAGAAGTCTCACGCTTGTATCTAAACTTATAATTTATATTTCTGGTTCAGGGAGGCTTGCATCTCTCCGTGTGCCATGATGCTGGCTTTGGTCTACATAGAAAGGCTCCGACACAGAAACCCAGAATACCTGCAGAAGATCTCCTCGTCCGACCTTTTCCTGATCTCAATGGTACACGTTCAGAATACCATTGAAACGTTTGTCCAAGATTAATGTGAAGCACAGCCCTGCTTTTTCAAGCGTAGAACCAAACAACCACATTTCTCGTTTAGATGGTTGCCAGCAAGTACCTGTATGACGAAGGCGAAGAAGAAGAGGTTTTCAATGACGAGTGGGGAGCAGCTGGGAAACTGGATGTGCAAACTGTCAACAACCTGGAGATGAATTTCTTGAACGCACTCGTAAGTGGCGCTCTATTTATGCTCTGTTTGCGCTCCGTGCATGCCCAGCTCAGTGGCCTGGGATAGAGTGACCGTCCTGAAACTGGGAGGTCGTGGGTTCAATCCCCGGCCGTGATGGGACCCATTGCCACCCTGCTTGAGACTCAGTATTAAGGGTTGGAATTGGGGGGGTAGATCACCAAATGATTCCCGAGCGCAGCACTGCTCAGGGGATGGGTCAAATGTGGAGAACAAATTTCACACACTCAGGTGTGTGACAATCAGTGGATCTTTCTTTCTAATTGGTTTAAGCTCTGGTTCCCAACCCTTGTGTTACATCATTTCTAGGAGTGGAGCCTCTTCACGGAGCCAAAAGACTTCTTTGACATGCTGAGCCAGCTGGAAACCAGGTCTGTGTTTTATAAGAAGTATCCAAAACTGAAACGTTACATTACATTTCTGATGGTCATTCTGATTCTGGCTTCGCAGCATTGCAGAGCGGCAGGGGATGAAACGAGGATGGTTCTCTTACACTGACCTATGTGTGCTGTTGGAGCAGTCCGCATGGAGTCAAGCCCTAACAGCCATCTATCAGCACTTTACTAAGGTAAAAAAAAAAACAGGAACTGCATGTATGCTTGAACTGAAATGTTCTTCTGATATGTATAAATGTAACTTTTTATGGCTCTATTTGTTTCTTGTTAATTACAACCAGACAAACTACTGTAAAGCTGGAAAAAAAGAAGCATTAAATGGAAATATATATATATTTTTTTTCAGGTTTCCTGTATGCTTGGCCTGGTCTATCTAACCAGTGTTGCTGGCCTCATTGCTACCAGTGCTGTGGTGCACCAGCTCAGTCTCTCCAAAGGCGACCAGTCCCTCCTTCTTCCTTCAAATGAGATCCGTTTACCCCACGTCCAGACTTCCAATCTCAGCCCAGAAGCCCCCGCTGCAGCCCACCGCATACCCTGTTGTGTTCTGGCCAATAAGAGTGTCAACAGTCAGACTGGTTCACCGGAAACTGGCCAACAACACAGACAGAATCCCACACCAGCGCCTGCACAAACATCTGTTCTGTCTTCCCTTCTTGCTTCAGTGGTTCCTATACATCCTGAAAGGAACTCTGTGATGGGAACTCCTGAATCCTGGTCTTCTTCCTCCGTCGTCTGCCCCGACTGTCTTGCAACCCTCTCTCGGTTTCAGTGTAGGCTTCGAAACGCCTCAGCACTCCCTGGTTACGGTTCCCTCAACAACCGTCTGCACTCGCCGCTGTCCTCCAACCCCTTTGGAGCTGCAGAACTCAACCTGGACTCTTCCTTCGGGCTGCTCCGGCCTATAAATTTGCGTCCTTGCCGTCCAGAGTTCCTGCTTCCCGTGAACAAATACCAAGCTCTGCTCATGCCTGGCTAGGATCACATTTTCCTTCACCTAGAATCAAGTCTGGAAACTGTACCAGCATCGATTTCATGACTCATAACTTCCTCAGGTCATGTTTCTGTGTGCTTTTCCAGACGTAAATTACAGGCGCAGAGGAGGCGTAGTTCTGTGATGCAAAATAAGCCGAAGCAATTGAGATTATTTAATTTAATTTTGACTCCAGATATCTCTTTAAAATACAGAGATTATGTAACGTTTTCCTCGGCGTCAACTAAACTGTCGTCACGCACATTTATTGAAGTTTCAATCTGTCTTACAGGAACGAAAGTCTTTCGTGCTGAATTTGATGTTTTAACGCAGCAGCAATATCAAAGCTGGCAGGTTGAATGTGTATGAAGGTTTAAGCATATTTACAAGCTGAGAGCTTTAAGGTAAGTCCTTTTTTTCTAAGAATCTGGGTTTGTAGGAAGATGGGAGTAAACTAGTTTATTCTAAATACAAAGTTCTCGGTTTATTTGTATTTTATAGTGTTTATTCAGGGTGGGATTTTCTGTCAGACTGGTCAAACAAGCTGCAAGCACTGATTTTTATTTTTTTTTTCTGAAAACTTGACCTTGATAGTGTAACTTAAGAAGGTATCAGAAACAGGATGTAGATAGTTCTCAAATATCTCAGATAGTGCAAACTACCTATCCCCTTTTCAGTTTAAGCAAACACGTTCTGTAATCGCATCATTCATTTAACTTATTGGTGATTTAAAAAAACAAACAAACATTCTTCCTCACGTTCAGGGTCCGTTGAAAGTCTCAACTTTTAGGGTTTCAAACCGCCGTGCTCTTTTTATTTGTTGGCTTGATCTGGAATTTGCACACTTCGTTCCCTTTTTGGTCACAACACACCTGTTCACTTTAACGCTTTATCTCCATTTATGCAAACCACCAGAGGGGACGGGGAAAAATATATATTTTTTAACATTAAACATCAGGCGAACAACTCCTAAGTATTTGAATTTGATACGTTTTTGGAGCACAAAGATCTTTAATTTTGTACATGGTGTAAAACGTGTAGAAAAACAATAATAAATGCTTTTCAAAGACATTCTGATGAACAGTAGTGTGTATTTTTATTTTAATGGAAGTTTTATTTCCTCAGCAGAATTAGTCAGATAGTTGTTACCGCTTTGTGATGTGAAAGAGACAAACCTTGTTAAACTTCTCATTACCTCATTAACCCTTTAGACTATTAAAAAAACAAAAGCAGATGTCTAGTTTTGGCAGAAGACCGGGTCCCTCCCCTTGAAGCTGGGCCAACCCCCCCCCCCCCCCCCCCCCCCCCCCCCC
>NC_051452.1:3866107-3934028 GCF_001649575.2 Kryptolebias marmoratus | reverse complement strand
CTCTGACACATACCACTTGGACCACTCCTAATATAGACCCGACTGCTTTGTAGAAACAAACCCAGCGGTCCTCTTCGTTCGTTGCGTCGTTTAATGGACGCACGGGACAATGGAGCCTCGTATTCCTCAGGTGAGGAGGTGAGAGGGTGATTACAACCTATTTGAAGCAGGGTAATAAGTTCTGAGTGGGATTTTTGAGCCGTTTGGAAAATGTCATCAGGAATGTTGTACTTGCAGGTGTCATGTTCGCACAACAAGCTGGAGACACAAAAGCAAGGTAGGTCTCTAATCGGTCTAAATCTGCAGTAAATGTAAACTGAAGCAGATGTTCATATTTTACACAATCCCAGCATGAAGTTTACACACACCCATCATTGTTATTATTTTCAGTGATTTGTTCTAACCTGTATTTTTCCAGGGTGGAATGATTATATAACACCCGGCTGACAGGAAGTGGGTGCACAAGTTTGAGTTTATTGTGGATTTTTTGGAATCCACGTAGGGTCAGAAATATACACGCACTCACTTGAATGTTTCAAGAAGTGCTGCCGAAGGTCGAAGAGCGTCCTTTAACTTGACACTTCTTCTCATTAGTGATCGTGATCGATCGCAGCTGGCAGATTCTCCTTGAGAGGAGGATTTGTTCAGCTACACTTACTGGACTGATCAATGCTCGTCTGTTCCCCCTCGGATGAAAGGAAACTAGGATGTTCAACAACACAGGAACTATCGAGGCTCAAGCTTGCCATGAAGTGGGAACCGCCGGAGTGCCAGTGTCCCCGTCCACCGTGAAGCAACTTTCACATCTCTGTGGAGTGCCGACCGAGAAGGAAGCCTCTGCAACGTGAGGCTTACACTACCAGCTGTCATCGTGCTGTAGGACTGGTGTAAGGCACAAAGTGGATGGAATAATGAGCAACAAGGAGGGCATCCTTTAAATTCTTCGATTCCACCTCAAATCAAACGTGGACGCCATTTGTTGTTCCAACAGGACAACGATCCCCGAACGCATCAAAACTGGTTTCTGATTGGTCAAAGCTTTTTGGAGCGGTCTCCCTAAAGTCCTGATTTCCTGGTTCATGCCAGGAAAGGAACTCCACTAAACCTGAGAAGAAAAGTGGTCAAATATGCAACCAGATTTATGGTAGAAGCTCGTTAATGACAGTAAAAATCAGGTGGCTGGGGTGCAACTTAACCAAATATTAGTGGGTGTTTATGTATACATCTGAGCCTGCTAATATATAATAAATAGGTACTTGTGTGTGCATTTCTTGCTTTTTAAAAGCATTAAAGTATTCTAGTTGGACAATGATTCTACCCTGGAAAATGAAAGTTTTCATGTCCGCCTCAGCTCGATGTTCAGGCGTCCGGCTGACCAGCTGGTATGATTTTATTTATTTTTTCCCTACAGAGGCTGATGCCACCGTCTACATGAATTTTATGAAAAGCCACAGCTGCTACGACGCCGTTCCGGTCAGCTGTAAGCTGGTCATATTTGACACCACGTTACAAGTAAGGCTGTGCTGTAGGCTGTTTTAATGCTAATGTGAGGACAAAAGCTCCTCAAACTCAAACACAACCCCTTTTCTGGAAAGGCTGGGACCCCGATATGTTAAAAGTAGTGCCTTTAAACACCACATTCACAAGTATAAAAAAAAAGGTTTAACCTTTTCCACTGTGCCTCTAAAGGTGAAAAAGGCCTTTTTTGCTCTGGTGGCGAACGGCCTGCGGGCTGCACCTCTATGGGACAACAAGCTGCAGAGATTTGTGGGTAAGAAGTATAAATTTACACTCTGTTGTTGATCTAGAAGAGTGGACATTTAAATCCCTTTCCGTCTCAGGCATGCTGACCATTACAGATTTCATCAACATCCTCCACTGCTATTACAAGTCCCCGATGGTGAGCACAAACGCTAAAAATGTTGAGATCTCTTGAGCTGAGCTTCATCTTCATGGGGTTTTTGCTTGTTTTACAAAAGCGTGACAGACAGATTTTGAATCCAAAAGTTCTGAGTTACTTCACTGTTGCGAAACCTGTGTTTGAAATAATCACAAACTCTTATATTTATTATTCCTTTTTTTGTTTCCTTTTAAATCTGTTTTATCTTGTTTTACTGTAACAGTCTTTTGGTTTTTATGTTGATTTTGTTGCATATCTTGGTTTTGGTTGGAATCAATCTGATATTTTTTTACTTTGTAACTCTTAGCTTGCTGTTTATTGTAATTTTTATGACTCTTTGGCCATTTCTTTTGCTACTTTTTAACCCCTTGTTGGTGATTTTGTTCCACCTAATGCTTATTTTTCTTCTTTCTGTGGTTGTTTGTGTGACAGTTTGATGATTTATATATATATATATATATATATATATATATATATATATATGAACTTCTAAGGTTTGTGGGTTTTCATTGATCAGAAATCTGTTAATGTAAATCCTCAGTATAGTACTTTAGATTCTATGGATAACTTTATAAAACGGTTGCTTATTTTTGATAATGACATGCCCCCCATGAACTCTACTGTTTCACTTGACCTTGTTTTTAAATTTAGGATTTGTGACTTGTATTTTTCTGCCCACAAAAGGTCCAAATATATGGTCTGGAGAGCCACAAGATCGAAACGTGGAGAGGTGATTCATTTCGAAGTAAATCATGTGCACAAATAAATAACACAAGCTCTGATCCAAAACATTTCTGTCTGAGGTTTTTCTGTTCTTTTTAGACGTGTACTTATATGATCCTAGTCAGTATCTCGTCAGTATTTCCCCAGAAGCCAGGTGAGTGGAAGCATTACTGTTTGTGAATTCAGTTAATTTTCCTGCAAATGATTAAATTTCTCTGGGGTCTCCTGTCCTCGTACCCGTAGCCTTTTCGACGCCATCTATTCCTTACTCAGACACAGAATCCACAGGCTGCCGGTCATCGATCCAGAGTCTGGAAATGTCCTCCACATTCTGACCCACAAAAGAATCCTCAAGTTCCTCCACATATTCGTGAGCTAATTTGAACCTTATGCACAGACATACCACAAGGCATTCATGATCTAATGTGTGGCGTTTGTTTTTTTTCTGTTTTTTTTCCAAGGGGTCAAAGGTTCCCAGGCCGGTATTTATCCAGAAGCAGATCCTGGAGCTGGGGATAGGAACGTTCAGGAACATCGCCACAATCCAGCAGACAGCATCACTTTACGACGCGCTCTCTATTTTTGTGGAGAGGCGAGTGTCAGCTCTCCCCGTGGTGGACGAACGAGGTATTCTTATGCAATAAGCACTTTAATTTTATCGTCAAAGCTGGCTATTTTATCATCCAATGCATCCCCCCCCCCCAGGCAAAGTGGTGGCACTCTACTCAAGATTTGATGTCATTGTGAGTCCTTTTTATTATATTATTTATAACAACAATAATAAAATGACCCTGACTTAAGATTCCAAGGCTGTTTGGAGCTGTAGGTTTTATAGGGATGTATGGTTGAGTGTCATCTGTATAGAAATGGTAATGCACACTTGCCAAGACGAAGCATGTATGAGGAAAGAAGGGGACCAAGGACTCTTCCCTGAGGTACACCAAACATTTCAGCTTTTGACCCACAAAATAACCAGCGAAGCTTGTGATCCCATTATATATATTTTTATACATTTACAACTTTATTTTTTTTAATCTCTTTGTAATATTTAGGGCTAAATACAACATTAGCAATCCCAAACAGTGTTGAAGGGAGGTGTTTAAGTCCTGAAGAACTAAAATTGGGCTGTTTCCTCTACCAGCATTCAGTCGTTAGTCACGTTAAGAAGCCATTTGTTGTCCTTCCACGTCCCGGCGTTGTTCGCTGACTTTCTCAGAAATCGTGTTTTTGCTCCCCGGCAGAATCTGGCGGCCCAGAAGACGTACAACAATCTGGACATAACAATGGAAGAAGCCGTCCGCGGGCGCACGTGCTACGTCGAAGGCGTGATCACCTGCTATCCCGATGAAACGTTAGAAGCGATTATAGAACGGATAGTCAAAGCTGAGGTGGGTGTCTTTCTGTGCAGTTTCAGATCTGTTCATACAAGCAGGTCGAATTGTAAATGAAGATCACTCGTTTCCCTTCTTCGTCCAGGTCCACCGGCTGGTTCTGGTGGACAGGGCTGGCGTGGTAAAGGGTATCATCTCTCTGTCTGACCTGCTGCAAGCTTTGGTCTTAACACCTGCAGGTATCGATGCCCTTTTGTCATAGCAGCAGATGGCAGAGGTTCCCCTTTTTTCTGCTTCACGGCCTGTGCAGGACTCCGTCTCGGCAGAACCCGCAGGCGGGTAGGCTCCGGAGCGTTGTTCTACCACTCCTAACAACTCTCCATCTGCTTTTATTTAATTCTGCTTGACCTGATCCATTACCTCGTCTTGGAAGGATACTGCTTTCTAAACAGAGTTCATTCGTGTCTTTCAGACATTACACAAGAATAAAATATGACAAGTGGGGTTGAAATTCCCTGGCTTTGCTGCTGTTTTACATCATGATGATCAGTGTGTTTCAAAATAAAAGAGATGGAGTTGATTTTCCTGGCCTAATGGATCTTCTATGGCCTGATGCACAACGTCCACACTTGCTCAGCTTGCTGAAATTGATGAATGTGTGAACTCAACATGTTTTTTTTAAATAAAGTTATGTCAACAGTTGTTTAAAAGTGTTTAATTCATTAAGCCTCCAGAGTAAAAATAAAATAGATTTTATGGCAATTACGTAAAGTTTTGTCAACACTACTCTAACCGCATGGTGGCGCTCCCCCACCTGCACAGTAAACAAGGAAGCACGTGACTACTTTTTTTTTTACCTCTTATCTGCGACGCCCACCTTTACGTCAAGTGAGACGACGTCGAGCCGGAAGTTGGCGCTTCCTTCAAAATAAAACGGTCTTATTGGCAACAATTGTATCGTTTGAAAATGAAGTAAAAAATGTTGAATTGAGCACAGAATAATTTATTTTGATTTGTACCTTTTCTATTTGGCTTTACAGAAAGATGTCGCATCCAATATTATCTTTGCAAGTAACTGATAACAATGTTTGAATTCAAAGTATACACCTACATAGTTAGTTTGTCATAACTTGAATTAAAATCTACAAATTCGCAGTGTCAATGTGACGCAAGAAAATATTAGTCGATTTTATTTTGAAGAGACAACCGGAAGCTTCGGGTCACTTCAGCGCGTCTTCTTGCCGTGATCTCTAAAACAACATAACAAAGTGGGGGGAAACATGGCGAGCGGGGAGGAGGCCAGCGGACGCCCCTCGATTACCTCCTCTTTGGTCGGCCTGGAGGATCTGTTCCCCGCGGGGACGTCGGAGCAGGCTTGCGGGGACGGGGACCCGGAGCTCGACCGCCTGCGGGAGCGTCTCCAGGCTTGGCTATCGCAGTACGAGCCGCTGCTGCTGTGGGCGCAGCGGCTGCTGGTCTGGGAGAGGCCGCTCTACAGCGTCTCCGCCGCCCTCACGCTCAACACGCTGTTCTGGTAACCGGAGATGTTGTGTTTAATCGATCAGGAAGTTGCTTTTAAGCTCGTTTTTTTTACTTCGCTCATTTGGCGTCGGAGAGGATATTACTTATAAATATCAAGATAAGTTAGCTAATCCCACGTCTTTAGCTTAATGCTAATTTAGCTTGGAGTTGAAATTCAGCTAGCACGGAAACGTCGCCGTGTTTTTTGGCAAATACACTAACGGGCACGGGTTATTTAAGGTTGTCACGCCTGTTCCTGGCTTATAAAAACCGCTCATGTTGTCGCTGAGTGACCAGGCTTTGCTAACCAGCTGTGTCAGAGTCGTGCTAAGCGGCTAACAGAGGGGCTAAGCTAACGTCAGAGTTATGACATGTATGTTCGTCTCCACAGGCTGCTGTCCTCCACCTCTCTGCGGCCCCTGTTCCTGCTGAGCGTGTCCCTGCTGGGGCTGATGCTGCTGGAAAGATGGAAGCCCAAGTTGCCCATCATTACCGGTGAGCCTGGGCCCCTCCAGTGACAATCACTGCAGTGTTATTACAGAGCAGAAATATAAACGCAGCACAATTGCTTGTTTTTCTGCTCCCATTTTTCACGAGCTGAACTCAAACATCTCAGACTTTTCCTGTGTGCACAATGGGCCCCTTTTCCCCTCCTCAAATATTGTGTGTAAATCTGTGTCAGTCCATCCACCTCACAGGTGTGGCATGTCAAGATGCTGATTAGACACCATGATAATTGCACAGGTGTGCCTCAGGCTGGGAGCCAAAACAAAAGTGTTGGGTTATTTTTGTTGTGTATATTTGGGATCTGTTACATGGAGCCTCTGACTCTTTAAACAATCCCATCAGTGCCATCAAGGACAAGTTTATCTGTCCTAAAGGCAGCAAAGTTTGATGCATTTTAGGAGAATTTGGAGTTTTGTTTTTTCACAAGCCTCAATTTGTCCTTTGTAAACTAAAAATTAATTTATGATTCAAATGCCGCCTGTCTGACTGGCACAAAGAAGACACATCACTTCAGTTTAGTCTCAGCTGCTCAGGTTACCCGGTCTTAATTAACATTTTTACTCAAATTCCTCATAATATAGCTCAACATTACATATGGGATATTCCGATTATTCAGCCAACTGATTTTAATCGTCCACTATTTAATAAAATCTTGGCGTTGGTCATGCCTGTGCAGACTTGATTACCAAGTAGGAAAATGAAGCGCTAGCAGCAGCTGCTACAGCCAGCTCACTGCAGCCTGCAATTTAGGTTTTTATTTATTTATTTATTTTAAGCAAGAAGGCTCTCCTATATAATATTTTGTAAGTGTACAGGTTCTTCTGAGGTTTGCAATTACATATTTTGGTAAATGAAAAATGCATATTGGCCAAAAATAATAAAAATTGATGCTGGATGTGAGCTGTTCAGCATTGGCTAAAAATACAAAAATGGTTAGTAATGCTACTCGTTTTGCTTTGAAGTTACTCAGTTTGGTCAAACTTTGTATGTTTTATATCACCTGCTGCTTTTGCTAACAGACAGGGTTGGCAGACAGGGCAAATAAGTCTTATTTTTTTATTTTAATTATTGTAAAGCCTTACGTTGTTGTTCTTTTGCCAAGTACACCATTACATTTGTTAGCAAATTCCTAGATTTTATTTTATACCCTGTTTAAATTTATGTTTTGTTGTTTTACTGCTCCATGTTTTAATTTGATGTCTTAAATATTTTACCTGATCATACTTGTATCAGATGAGCCCCTGTGCACAAACAAAAGCGTAGTTTTGGTAACTTTCTGTATCGAACCTAAAGAAAAATTTAAGTTTTTTAATGTTCTCTAAATCCACGTTTTGCTCTTGATGTGCTGATTGTGTTTTCTTTTTTACCCCCGTGCAGTTCAACATGCAGAGGCTCAGCTTGAACAGAGGTAGGCTGGTAATAAATTTAGATTATTTTTTCTGTTTTCCCCTCATGGTTTGAATTTTGAACATAGAGTATTTGTTAAAAACTTTATCACATTCCATTTGTCACCTTCAGGACACATTCAGATCTCTGTTCTTTTCAGAGTGTTAATTTTCTTTTCTTGTTTTGTCTCCTGAACAGTGAAACGATGAACTCGGAGCACCGTCTGCTCAGTGTTCCCGAGCTCAGCCACCACCTGGCGGAGAGCTACCTGACCTGCTGCCTGTATCTGCAGGAGACGCTGCAGTACAAACGGCGGAACCACGGCAAGGTGCGCCTCGACTGACTGCGGGCTACCTGCGCCCCGTCTTAATTTGTTACCGAAACGTCTGAATGTTTGGGTTCTAAAAGCGGCTTCCTGTTTGACAGTTCTGCGCGATGATGTGCAGCGGCTGCTTTGTGCTCGCCGTGGTCGGACATTACGTGCCAGGAATCATGATATCGTATATTATAGGTGAGTCATTTTGTGTCTAATTGGCATGCAGAAACACTGTTGAGCTATCTGGTTGTCATGACAGACTGTGTGTGTGGTGAGGAAATCCAGCAGCGGTGTGATTACGTTTAGATGTTAAACTGACTTTTATTCCCCACGGGTGATCATGTTTTTGCCTGTTTGTGTGTCTGTCTGTTACAGAAATACCTCATGAACTACTGGATGAATTTTATTGAAACCTGCAGAAAGTAATCATTGGATGTACATCTATAAATCTTTAACCTTTAGAGCAGGAGTGTCAAACTCTAGTCCTCCTGAAAGTTTGTTTTCTGCTCCAACACACCTGATTCAAATGATTTACTTACCTCCTCACCAAATCCTCAAGTTCTCCAGAAGCACATCCACAAGTCATCCATTTAAATCAGGAGTTTTAAAACAAGAACACGTCTAAAACATGCAGGAGAGCGACCCCAGAGGAACAGAGTTTGCACCTGTGCTTTAGAGTCGAGCCAATTCAAGATGGCTGACACAGCCACAAAAAAATCACTGTTTTACAGATATTGAGCTAAAATTTGACATTGTGGTAGCTGAGTCATTCACAACACCTAAACAAAGCCAAAACAGTTTCAACTCTTAGTTTCTCATCGTAATCAGATCTGTAGCATAAAAGGCAGCGGGCGACATGCATTCCTTGAAGGACTTCTCCCATGTTGTTTGCAGCGTCGTGCTTTAATTTAATTAAATCTGTCTGTGCTTTTCGTGCGCTTTTTTTTTCTCTCGCAGCTCTGAGCGTGCTGCTCTGGCCGCTGGTGGTGTACCACGAGCTGATCCAGAGGATGTACACGGGCTTGGAGCCAATCCTGATGAAACTGGACTACAGCATGAAGGGAGACACTGAGCACCGCAAGCACGACAAGAGGAGTGAGTGCCGACCTCCGTCTCAGTAACACGGTTACCTTAAGAGCTGAGCTTTAGGTGATCTAGATCTTTTTTCCTGTCTATAATACCAGCCTCGAGTTTTCTTTAGCCCATAGAATTAGGCAAACAGATTTCTGTCCTTCTGTTTCGAGTCATTTGTGTGTCTGTGTTTAACAGAGGTAAAGAAGGAGGTGGAAGAAGGAGATGAGCCCCAGGTGGAAACAGAAAGCGAGAGCGAAGAGGAGGAATTGTGCTGTTTTGCTCCAACGGTACGAACACACACCTGACAAGGAGCCGCCTTTTTGTGAAGGAGTGTATTCCCTGAAACTCCAAGGCCGTTCTGGGAATTAGCGCGAGGACGCGTACGTTTGCTGCGCCGAAGTCAGCACCGACTTCTATGAACGCAGCGGCGTTTTAATGGAACCAAACTCTGGACTTCCTGGATGAACTTTCGAGTCCTACTGCATTCCTTTACTGCAACAGGAAGCTGTGGAAAGGGGCAGAGAGGGAAACGACAATATTGACGTTAGGTTAGGTGAACCGTTCAGGTATTTCTAGGTTTGGATAAGTAGAAAGAACAGAATGAGGTAGAGGCACATATTTGCTTTCAGACTCTTTCTAGAAATAATCTAGTTAATCTAAAGAATTTATTTGTGGCGTTTAAAGCTGGTAGACCCAGTGCAGTAAAGGTTTTTAGTTACAGTTTTTGTCATTGACGTCTCCACTCTTTACCAGCTTAGTTGTTGCTTTTTTCTTCTTCAAGAAATTAAAAGACAAATTATGCTTGGGTGTTCTTATGTACACAACTTGTCTGCCTTTCGGTTGTTTCATTTGACTAACTTTTTATACGTTTCACCCTCCAAAAATGAAAACCAACCAGTGGAAAACAGAAAAAGCCCAGCATGTATGGGGTCAAGATCTTTCTTACAGTTCTGTATTTAAACATATATCTTTTAAGGGTTACAAAAGAAAAGTAGCTCCAACTCCGACAATAACTTGCAGGAAAACACTCTGAAGCAAACGTGTCCATTCGCTCAAAGGTGTGTGAAGCATCAGGATGTTTCATGTGTAAATGTGGCTGCAGGGCTTAACTTTATGGCTGTTTCAGTGAACAAACAAAGCTCATCAGATATGATGAAAGATATTTTTATTATAATTTTGTATTTATTTGTTGTTGTTCATAAAATAAGCTAAGAAACAAGGCAAAAGAAGGTCTGTATTCAATGAATCTATTTGAGAAGATAATACAAATTTCGATATGTGTTAAAGTTCAGAGCATTAAACAGGCCTGGAGTTCTGCAGAGTAATAATATATCTAAGCTACAGTTCTTTATTTGCAATTTTTGACAGCATGATCTAATAAATTGAAGTTGGGGTAAAAGTGGGAATGTAAAATGGATTTGGAGCGAATTGTAAAGTTTTGAATATAAACAGATTTGTGGTTTTTGGATACATTGATCGTCAGTATTTTGGATGGTTTCTTTTAAAGTTTTAATCGAGAATATGTTTGTGTTTCTGAGCAGGTGGATGTGAAAACTACAGCTCTGGCTATGGCCATCACAGACTCGGAGCTGTCGGATGAAGAGGCGTCGATACTGGAGAGCGGGGGGTTCTCTGTGTCCAGAGCCACCACTCCCCAACTAACTGACCTCTCTGAAGGTAAGTATCGTTAATGACAGTATCTCACTCCAGTTTAGGTCAAAATAAAAGACGGATCAAATATTACATTGGTTCACCTCTGAAGTAAGTTATCGTCTCATTTCTGCTACAGACTTGGACCAGCAGAGTTTGCACAGCGACCCCGAGGAGGCCTTCCTGCGGGACCTCCCAGAGTTCCCCTCAGTTGAGGACTTCCCCTCCGTCGAACACAGCCTTCTTCACTTCCCCCTGCGAGGCTCGGCCCAGGTGGACGGTGCCGAGCCGGAGAAAGAACCGCTGAGTCCCGCCAGCCTGCTCATCCAACACCTCGCGTCGCCTCTGCACTTTGTCAACACGCATTTCAACGGACACGGCCGACCGCCCGGCGGCGAGGAGGGCGCGCAGGAGGAGGCGCGGAGGCGGGAAGCCGCGGTGACCCAGGGAGCCCAGCGCTCGTTGGAGGCGTTGAGCCAGGAGATCGTGAGCACGGCCATCTCCACCGTCGTGCAGAACACTCTGTCGGCGCTGCTGCGCTCCAGCGAGGCCAGCGAGGAGCCCTCCCTGGCTGAGTTCCTCCCCGCTGAAAACCCGCCGGGACCCCTGGAGACCCCCGCCCAGGCCACCGACGCCGCTGGCACCGCAGCCACCGCAGTAGGGGTGCCGGATGCTGACAGGGACCTGGACGAGGGGGCCATGACGGAAAGCGGCGGCGGCGGCGACGAGTTCCCAGATGACACACTAGTTCCGACCGAGGAAGAGGACTTTGAGCTGCTGGACCAAAGTGAACTGGAGCAGGTGGATGAGGGGCTGGAGCTCAGCTCTGACAGAGAGGTGGGGGGCGCAGCTTCAGACACAACTACATCTCTTCTCCATCCACACTCATAGCCCACCCTCTTAACCCTACCTTTATCTGTTTGTTTTTGTTTTTATTTGTATGTCAAAACTACCTTATTCACCCTCCATATTCAGCACATTATTCAAAGAGTTTAATACTTCGATGTTGGTGATTGTGTGGCAGGTGGTTTAACAACATTCTTCTCAGCTTTGGTATCTGAGTAGTTTCATGTTTCGAAGGCACTATCAGGTGGCAGCCATCCTAACAAAGCTTCACTCTACCATTAAAAGGGACCTAAGGTTTTTTTTTTCCCTTTCTTACAAGTTAATACAATTTCCTGATGTAATAATAACATATTAGAGGCCTGCGTTGGTCACAATACAAGCTTCCAACCTCCTTTTTTCAGACATTTATCCAGAACAGTTTTATATTTTGAGCTGCGTGCCTTTTTATTACGTTCAGGACTCCTACATCAAGTTGCAGACTCGTCCAAAAATAATGCTGTCACACCAAAATGGTAGCTAAGGATTTTTGATTTCCCACTTTTGAGGTTTGGTGAGTGCAGCAGGTTGATGCAAATCTGGAGGTAATCTCAGACCTAGAAGGCTCCAAATAAAGTAAACTCGGTTGTGCTATTTTTTTTTTTCTTTTTTCAAATTTGCAAATTTGCAACTCACCTCAAACACTCAGTTACATGCTCTCAAGCAGTTTTCTTTCGTAGTATGTCCACCTTTTTTAATCACGTCGCAGAGTAAAAGATCCCATGGCTGCGGCCGGTGTAGTCGAGGCTTTGTTCAGCGTGGTCTGCCAACCTGTTTTACCACATGTGAAGGCATCGTTGTCGTTTATGGTCGCATTCAGAATCTAAATCTGGTGAAGTACGGCGTCCTGCTAACAATAGGGATGCCATAGCTACTGGATGAATCCGTCCAAGCAGAAGTTTATCTAGATAGTTTATTTAAAACAAAAAAAACAAAACAAAAAAAGGTAAAATGTTGGATATATAACAAATATTATATATGCTATAAATTATTTAATTTCATTGCCAGCTGATGAAACTTTATTAAAAATCTTAGGGGAGGATTGAGAGTATATTTTATCCCTTTTGATTAACCCATAATGATTGTATATAAGTGTTTTAATGGCACAGTGTATGTTCAGGTGTAATTGTTAGACGAGGAAAAACACAAACCCTCTATCTGCACCCTTTTTTTTTTTTTTTTGAGTTGAAGCGATTTTCAGGCATTTCTTGCCTGAAAATTGAATCTCTGACATTTTTGGATGTTAAGAACTAAAGAATTAAACACACACAAGTGACTTTTATGCAAGAGAAGACAGAATAAAGCTCCCTCTCTGGAACAGATAGCTTTTTTTATTGATGTTTGTGAATAGGAATAATTACATCCATGTCTAATTGATCCATTTGTAACATTTTACATGTACAGTCATCAATAATTAGTTTTTGCATGCGATGCATCACGCATGTTTTAAAATTTGAGGTCAGTTTTCATGAAAGTTCCTTTCACTGGGGCAGGTTTTTGTTGCCGTCTTTGTTCATAAAAAGGTCAAAAAGTCCCCAGATAATCTGAACTCGGCCATCTGCAAGGGCCTATTACGCTTCTGGTAACGACTCGGCGTCCAGCTCTGCGGGGTGGGATTGTAAGATCACGGGATGTGTATTAATTCCCCCGCCACCTGTCGTAGAGCGATGTGTTCCTGTTTTTCCCCAGTTGTTTATAGTGTAGAAATAGAAGAAAAAAACAACACCTTTAGAAAGTGTATTTTTTGCATGTAAAAACAGCAGTCTGTTCAAGTTCTTTGTCAACTGCACAATTTGTGAGAAAAGAAATACTAGTTTGAATGTTTCTGGTCAAAAGACCCTGAAATCCCATAGATTTTTGTTTGATATTTTGTTACTAATGATGGGAATAAAAGTTTGCTGTAAATAGAGCTGGGTGGCGAGCAGTGATAACATGAGCATTTAAAGTGTTTGGTAGCTTAAATAAGACTTCTTCAGCTCAATATATATACATGTATTTAAAAATAGACACTTAATGAACTGTACAAGTTGGGGGGCGAAAAAAAAGAAATATATTTTTTAATTTCTTCTTTTTCCATAAAGTACTCAGTTTGATCTTTTACATCTGAGCATAATTTTGCTGTGGACAGATTTTACGAAGCGGGAACGGTTTTGTTGTTGTTAATGAAGTAATAAAAAAAAAGTGCACCTCTGCTTGTGAATAAAAGAACAAACTGAAACAAGCACAGGTTGTAGCAATGGAAATGATCGGATCTCCAGCCGTGGTCCACTTCTACGTTCATTTATTTTTATTTGAAGGTGTTTTTTGATCCCTCTGAGAGTTCTTTTTCCTGGGAAAGGGGGGGGGGGGACAAGATGGGACAAGATGGAACATTTCAGGTCTGCAACACATAAAAAAGGGACATAAATGTTCTTTTTAATTGTTTATTGTTGTTACTCACCAATCAAGATGTAGTCAGACATCGTTACATTAAGAACACTGATAGAAGCATCCCAGAGCCTGGCTTTTCAACGATTTTCTGGTTTTGTTTTAGATTCATAACATTCGGAGTCTATTTTTGTCCAAAATAGAAGGATCTGGAACAATCATTTGTCTTATTGCAGCTCTCATTTCAGCTGAGTGAAGGTGCGTCATATTCCAGAGACGTCAATGTTTTCCTCCCATCTTTTAGTGTAAAGTTTTAATCAGCTCATGTGACTGAGATTTCTTGAATCCTTCAACTTTGAGAGAATTATTTCAAATTTTTCAAAAATCGTCTTTAATTTTCCTGGATTGTGGTTTTGTTGATAAATCAAACATGATCTAATTTAAGTACCCTATTCCAGCTTTGTTTCTTTTTTTATTTTAAATTGTCTTGCAGACCTGAAATACAGGAAAGCGTTAAAAGCAAATGAGTTGAAAGAACCTGGTGTATAAAAAGCTGCTTATATTGACTGTAATGAAATTAAATTCAGTGTAAATGTCAGACAAATTTTCCTGTCTTCCATGTTGTCCCAATTTTTCTAATTGCAGTTCATCCCAGATAATGTGCTTTGCGGCATCTGTGTTTTGTTTTTTTCTGTACTGTAACAAACCTGCAGCAGTTCGTTTGCATAAAGCTCCAGTTTTTCCTTCAGTTTGTCATCAACTGCCACGTCAAAGAGCACGGACCACTTGCCGTCTGTAAATCTAACAGGAACTGAGAGGACGACTCCATCTGGGAGACCATACAGGCCTGGAAGTGGATTAAAATAAGTTTTAAAAAGTCCTATTTTAACGAAAGTGAGGTTGGGTGTATGCATGTTTGAACTGTTTGAGCATCACAGATCTCTTTGCTGTGTCATCACCTGAGCAAAGTACACCGACAGACAGGATCTCATCTGGACCAGAAGCGCCACACCAAGCCTTCAGGACTCTGAGGATCCCATTGGTGGCTGACACCGCGGCAGGTCGGCTGCTCTTTGAAGCCACAGCTATACGGTGACAATGCACCTGCTGCTGGAAGTCCGTTTCCAACCACTTCCTGGAAGGACAGGTTATTTCCTTTACAATATTTGCCCAGGCTAAAAGCCACACCAGAGTCCTGTCAAGTGGGCAGCTGTCATTTGATACTAGGCGTATGTCAGACTTTAATCGTGTTTGTTTAGCTTACAGAAGTGACAGCAGGGTGGAGTTAAACACTAACCGCCCTCATGTTACAAGCAGGAATATGAAGCAAAATTTGCATGCGAGCTGAAATCTTTGTGCGTTTTCACGCGTCAGACCTGTCGTGCAAAAGCTCAAGAACCGGTTGGGAAAAGGAAGGAGGTCCTGTGACCGCGCCACGGTAGTTGAAAACCTTCGCTCTCTGCAGGTCAGTGAAGAAAGCACCACTGATGTTCCCCCACACAAAGACGTCTGTGACATCTGCGGTTTAAAATAAAATAATAAAAGCCACATAAAATGCAAATCGTACATTGTAGGAGCTGCTACTAAAATACAAGAAAATTTAGAGTGGATACCTGACGGCCTCACTCTCATCTCCTTTGCAATTACTGCTCTGGCTTCATCCTCCAGCTGCGTTGCCGTGGCAACAAACTGGCCGCCGTGGATGGAGCACGCGTTTTCCGCGAGAAGCAAGCATCTGAGGTTGACAGACAACTCGCCAGACACGATCACCTTCACTTGTCTGCTGGCTCGTTCGTCGACCAGTTGCCCGTACTCTCTGTAGCGGTCCGACGTCGCTTTCGCCCGCCGCTGCTTCTCCCCGTCGCTCCCGTCCTCTGTTTGAGCGCTGAAATCATCCAACAGGAGGATGACGTTCGCGTCCTGGAAAGCCTGCTCCAGGCCTGTGTGAACAGTCACCTAATAGTTTGTTTTATTAGACCGTTGTTGGTGTTATTAGGACGTTAAAACTTAACGAAAGTAATGTACCTGATGGAGCGTGCTGAGTGCCAGGTCTTCAACATCCATCTGTAGCTCCTGCATTTCCTCCTTGGTCCCTTCAAGATCCAATAGGTGGAGGTTGATTGCCGTAATTCCGGGGAACACCTCAACAGACAGCAGGTGGGGGATCAACATCTGGCACGTTAGGCTGAGTGCACTGCAAAGATGCATCTGTCATCAGCTGAAGCACTATAACTTCTGTTATTTGCTCGCCTCTTAAAGTTAAGAGGCTAACTCACCCTGTAATCCATATATGAAAGGGTTGAACAAGACTGAGGCGATGCTGTTCATCAGTGATGAGGCTCATCTTGGTTTCGAGGTTCTCCGCTGCGACTCGCAGCATCAGATCTGTTGGCACGTCCGACGTGATGCCGTAGTAGTCCTAAAACGTAATCTGGTTAAAGCCATTCGGTTGCTTTTGGAAAGGATTTGAAGCTGAAACGCCTGCCGGTGCCTACCTGGCAGTGCTTCACGAAGTCACTAAGACCCCCAAGGAGCGACCCTTTGCCCCCTTGATCCACAAGCTCTCTCCAAACCACAGGAGAGTCTTCGTGCTTCCAGCCATTTGTTTTGCATGTGGACTCCAGCCATTCCTGTTAGAAACCAAATAGTAAATATTTTGTTCTTTTATGTCTGTATTACTTTAATTTTGTTTGCCCTTTACAAAGAATATTAATAATGTGAAACACTAATAAACAAATATATACTTATGTTTTCTTTACATTTGTGTATACTCACATCTCTCTACATAAACAGTTTTTCCTTGTTCACAAATTGTAACATTTTCACATTTATATTTTCATATATTGAAAGTATACCCAATGCAAAGTGTTGATGTCAAAATAATGTTTTAAGACAGATTACCTTCCATTTATCTGGCAGGATGGAGATCTTGTGGACCCTGAAGTTTGGCAGAGAGTGCTGCAGTTCGTCTGCTAAAAGTTCCGCTTTGGCGTATTTGGGACAATCTGCTTTTCCTGTAGAAGTCGAAATTATAAATGTGTAAAATGTACTTTCAGACACAGACAAAAGCGTGGTGGATAAAAACAAGAATCAAACGTTACCGGCGAGCACAAATTTTGCCATAACGCATGGAAAGCTAGCAAGCTGCACGGTTGCTAGGCAACTGGTAGCGTTACACGTATTTGGGAACGTGTAGCAATCGATAAACCGTATTTATACTGATTAAAATGTAAATGTTTTTGTTGTCATCATATTTTAAAACCTAATGTATTTCTTTTTACTTTAAAGATATTTTTAAGTCGGCAAACTTTTAACTATACTATTTGACAGTCCGTTTTTTTAAATGATGCGCAAGTTGCTAGGGGGACACAATACGAAGGAGCACGCAGCTTTTGACCTGCACGTGAGGAAGCTAACGTCAACTAACATTTTAGCGTTTTAGCTTTTATATGTCGCCGCTTCACGACTTTTTCTTTCGGACTTTACGCTGTGTGACAAGTACAGGTTTTATTTGTTTATTTTTTTACTGGAGTGTAGACTTTAATTTCCGGTGAAAAAACGAAACGAAATGTCATCTACGAAACGAAACGAAAGCTAGCTTGTATGTTTAGCTAGCTAGGAGGAGGCGGTTTGTTCACCTTTATGTCCTCATTTTTATAGCGAAGTTTCACATTTTAAGAACATTTATGAGTTTCAGATAAATCAAATGACACCTATATTAGTAGTAGTATTTCACTTGCTTAGCTCGGTATGAGCCTTACCATTTTCAACTCGTGTATTTCAACGCGCTCTGCATTTTGATCTCAAAAGTAAACCAAATTGAAACACCTTGCTCTCATTTAGCTTAAAAGGCTCCCCCATTGTTATATACATATTCCCAGTTATGTCTGTCTGGATGACAGAAAATGTCATGAGATGGTCCCTGCGGTTGTGTGGCAGGTTTCTATGGAAACAGCATCGTTTCCTGGCGACAGCATCATTTAAGGACTCGTACGTTCCTACTCATCAACGTGCACGCTTTTGGGGCTCTAAGCATTACCAGAAGTCTCTTTCCAGCAGTCTTGTCAGAATAGAAAGGTACCACTCACAGGGTGAGAATCACAATGAAGAACTTGAAGAAAACAGCTGCCCCTCTTCGCAGCTGCTGGAGCTCTCATCCACTGGTGAGGTCCAGCTTGATGAGATGGCCTCAGGCCTAAAACCGAAGATCTCCCCTTTCACGATCTGCCTGCGCCAATGCCGCTCTCCATCAGACGTCTTGGACCTCACCTGTAAGTACTCGCCCACAGTACAGCAGATCAGCAACTGCCTGACCTGCATGTGGTCCTCCTTGAAGACGATGTCAGATGACCAGCAGCGCTACGAGCTGCAGCTGATGTTTCAGCATCCAGAGTTTGAGAATTTTCTGCAAACGGCCATGATGTCCGTTCAGCGCATGCGTAATGATAGCATCGCTTACTCTGTCTTGAGTATGATCAGCATGGGGGTGCCTCAGCGTAGCCGTGTGGTCCAGACATTTCTTCAAGCTTGTCAGGTCGGCAGCTAAACATTATCCAACATTGACAGACATTTTTAGGCATTTAGACTAATTTATTTTATTGTCTTCCAACAGGAGAAACTTAATGACTTTGATGAGAAGAGTCTGTCCATCTTGGCTTCTTGTCTGGAGCAAATGGAGGACAGTCCAAATGTGGATGCACTAAAGGAGGGCATGAGGTATCAAATCATTGAGCCAGATATGTTTGCATTAGATGACATTAATCGATATGAATAGTTTTAAACCTTTTATTATTGTAATTGTTGTGTTTTAGGTTGATAGTTACGGCCCAGCTTCCTGAGATTAATAATGTGAAGGTTCTCCAGATTTTAATGCGCATTTTGGGGAAAGATGCCCCGAAGGAGCTTAAACTGAAACTAGAGGTTAGTTTTTGAATCGTTGTCTTTCATGTTTTTGTATGCGTGGCCCAGTGATCTGAATTCATTCCACATCGTTGTCCGCTTTGTAACTTGCGTGTTTCAGAGAAAGGCCCTGTCCATGACAGACCAGTTCAGCATCCCTAATGCCCAGCACATGATCTCCGCTATGGACAAAATGGGCTTCCGCTCCAAACCACTGTTGCATGCTTGCAGTCAAAAAATCACAGGTAAACCAAGAGCTGTAAAGCTCTAAAAATAACTTGTCTAAATTAAAGGAAGCTCAGCAAACTTCAGAACAGAAATGTGTAAACGTTCAGTGTGTCTTCTTTCCATGTTTTTTTTCTTCTCTGGTAGAAAACCTTCATTGCATCCCATTTAACAGATTATTCACTGTGCTGCAATCCTGTAGGAATCTTAACTACAGAGACTTAGATCTGCTCACAGGTGTTTCGGACCATGTTTCTAGCACATTTGACATCTGGACCAACAAACAGGTGCAGCGACAGAAAGCTGTCTCCCGTCTCACTTATTTGTTGCATTTTAAACACAAAGCATTTCCCGCCGTAATCAGTTTTATGAGCAAGCTTTCTTCTTCTTTTCAGCTGCTCCTTTTCCTGTCCTTGTTTGAGAACTTCCTCTACTGCCCTGGTCCCCTAATGAAGGCTTACGCTGAGAAAGTGATTGAAAACCCTGACGCCCTTACTCTTAAAGACCTGCTGTGTGTCTTAAAGGTGTATTCGTCTTTAAACTTCGATCTGGAGCATCAACGTCAACCGTAAGTTACCAACTTGTCTCCAGTAATCAAAATGCACAGCCCCTTTAAGTATGTCTTGACTCCAGAAATATGTTTTATGTTGTTTAAAGAGTATCTAATTATAAAAACTACATAAAATGACAGTAATTTCCTAACTTCATGACTGCTTTACTCATGGGTTCATTACATACAAATCTAAAGAGCGCTATAAGACCTTCATGGGGAAAAAGGTTGCACAAATTTAAGAGGATAAATACTGCTAATGTGGTTTACATTTCAAATAGCTGCCAGTTTAACCAGGACTGCCCCCAGTATGTTTTTTTTAATAACGAAAATGTTTTTTTAATTTTTTGTATTGCAATACATGATAGATATCTTGATTAGTGCAACAACAAATCCTTTAATGTGTAGATTTTTTTTTTAATTTTTTAAAAGGAGGAGCGGGGCTTGGGTTTGGAATGATAAAGTCAAAGTTCAAATGTGAATTTCCCTTTAGAAATTGCTGGAAAATGTAAAAATCCTCACAAGTTCTGCAGCTAAGAATTTTAACAAGCGGATCCTAAGAGTTTCAAAAACAAGGCAACTGTTTCTGCAGCTAAAGACGTTTCGCTTCTCATCCGAGGATTTTTTTAAATTAAAAAAAAGCAAGTTCAAGGTTTCTCAGTGAGGTGCTATGTTTCTGCGAGCTGAAGTCACATGCAAGTTACGCCCACTCCATTCCCTCCTGAGGGTCATTAGGGTCTCCAACTGAGAATCTACATCACACCTGGGGGAGCCGCTCTCCTGCATGTTTCAGATGTGTTCTTGCTTTAAAACACCGGGTTTAAATGGATGACTTGTGGACGTGCTTCTGGAGAACTTGATGATTTGGTGAGTAGGTGATTAAACCATTTGAGTCAGGTGTGTTGGAGCAGAAAAGCCTAAAACGTCCAGGAGAGTGAAGCCTGGAGGCCTGGAGTTTGACACCCCTGCTCTACACAAACAGGCAGTAAGAAGGCAAGGAATGGTGGACAATTGTGCCACATTCTCCTCTGGGAAGAGAGACGGGGCATGAGAGTGCCTGCTGTTTCCAGAATCTGCTTTTGCTAAAGAAAAGATCTGATATACCACCTCAATCTGCAAGGACTGCTGCAAAGAGGTTTAAATGTAAAACTTCAGCTGAAAAAGTCTGCACTTTCCTCACTTTTTCCATATGATCACAAGAAGAGAAACATTTTTTTAGGGGGAAATAAATAAACTCTGATGCATTTTCTATTCTGGATCAGAGAGTGGTTTAAAAAAAGTCACGGTGTTTAGATTCAAGAACAACACGCTTAATTGTTGCACATCTGTCTAAATAGTGGTAGCTATGATTGTAGCCAAGCAGTGAGCACAAAGTGGCAGCAATAAAACGTAAGGAATGGGAAGAATGTTACTCATTGTGTTTAAATTAATGGCTGTCTAAATTTGGAAATCATCCCTTTGTTTCAACACGAAGAAGAGCGAGCTTTGGTTTCAATCGTCTTCAGCTTGTAAAACACTGTTATTGCTCCTTGCTCTAAACAAGGATTACGTATCGGGTTTAATGTTCTCATTACTTTTCTTGCTACTCCAGGTTTCTTGAGAGTATCAGCGAAGCCCTTGGCTCCTATCTCCCCAAGGTGCATTGGTCGACGTTGGTGAAAGCCGTCTACTTCCTCTGTGCGCTCAACCATTTCCCCTCCGCTGTACTGGAGCATCTCCTGCAGCCGAGTGTGCTCGAGCAGATTGATAGTAAATACATAAAACAAATGTGCACAGTCAGATCTTTTTTTTTTTTTTTTTACTGACTTTTATCTGCTTCTTCTACTCATCAGAGAGAGACAATCTCAAGGTTCGGGACAAAATGTTTTGGAGACTGGACATTTGCCTTCGTCTTGACCGCCCTCCTCTTCCTCGGCCCCTGTCTGTCCCCGCGTCCCTCCTGGAACAGCCCACCTCCGGCGGTCGGGCGGTCAACCTGCGGCTGTCGACGAGCCTGCAGAGCCTGCAGGCGAACACAGAGCTGCAGGAAATGATGGTGGTGGAGAACTTCTACGTCTTGGGTAGGATTCTCCTTATAAAAATGCAGAGATGGATAGATTAATTCATATCATTTGTTTGCTTATTTTAATGTTTCTCTGGGATGCCAGGAAGCACTTGTTCATGTGTCTGTCTGCTCTCAGATGGTGTTCTAACCAAACCGCTGCCAAGTAGCTGTGCGGAGGAACAGCGTTCTCCAGCAGAGAGCAGTCAAAGGTAAGAAGACGCTACTTGCAGCTTGTCGTTGATCATATAACCAGACCCGATCTAAGCCCGACCCGATCTTTTTTCCCTCCCCCTCTTGTTATTTTTGTAAAAGTTCTGTGAAATCAAGCGGAGATGATGTTCCTCTGACGTACACCCAAATCGCTCTCATCAAATATCTGATTCTACAACTTCACATGCAGCAAACTGCAACCAGGCTGTAACTTCATCTCAGACTGCTATAATAAGAACTACGAAGGTTATAAAACAAAGGTCTTTTAATATTTAAAACACTTAAAGCAAGACTGCTTGTCAGTTACTTGTTACTTATTTAACCCACCTGTATGAAGCAGCGTCACATATTGAATTTATCTCAACTATTATTGGCATTTTGCAGCATAAATAAGATTGCATATGTCACTGTTGAGCCAAAAACAACTTTTTAAGTCATCTTTAGATTTTTAAACCACAACAAACTCAATGAAGAGTTAAAGAAGGCTTTCTCTGTGCTGGGAGAGGCTCTGAACATCAGGAGGCTTTTAAAGAAGCTACTCAAGAATTTCAGAATTTAAAATAATCAAATAATGCATAATGAGTGATTAAACAACGATTTTAGTCTAAAGTATTGTCAAAGGAGGTCCCACCTCATAACTTCATCATTATTAGATGTTTATTTTTTCTTTTAGTCGTAGACTTTTTCTGTAATTATTTCTTTTATTGCAGTAAAATTAAAGTAGTAACTCTGCTTGTTGTTTGGAGCGAACATGAAAAAGACCAAATCTTTAAATCAAATATTAATTTTCCTACTGAAACACTGCAGTTCATCAAAAATAAAATTCTGATTGTGTTCTAAAAGTTTTTATTGGTCAATAACAAAGTTTCTTGACAAGTTTGTTTAGAGCTTTTTATTTTACAAAAACCTCGGATTTCTGATGATTTAAGATTCTAGTGAACTTAAAGTGAGTCATTTTAAGCGTTGCTTTCATTCTTGTGCACTTTTGAAAGTTTTTGCTGCGCTGCATTTTCTTTTAGCTCAGTAAGGGGAATTAGTTTAGTTTCACGTAAACTCGAATCAGTTTGTTCTCGTGTCTCTTTTTTTTGTTTTAAAGCTTTGTTAGTTCTTATTAAATCTACGCATTGCTTTGGAAATAACATGGATGTTTAAAAAAAAACAAAAAACAAACAAACCAGCATTTAAACAGCCATGCAGTTGATTTATTCAAATCCCCTTTATCTAGAGAATCGCAGAAAATATACAAGACTTTACATTTCACAACATCCAATGTCAGCATTTCTTTAACAAATCATTACAATTTAAGCTGCTTAGATAGTATTACATGATCATAACAAGAACAAAACACATTTCTCAGGAACACTATAGAATCTCATGCAGAATCTTTCAGTTAATCTTCTGTGAACTCAAACTTTAACGAAACATCAGGTTTGTGTTTGAGCTCGCCGTTTCTGTGACGGTAACAAAGCCACGAACTTGACGTGTGACTAACCCGCACCGTTCTTTGTGTCTTTTCTTGTTTTTTTGTTTTTTTTGTGACCTATTTTCAAAGCCAACAAATGATTTTCTTGGTTTCCTTAGAATTGCTGTAATTTACGCCAAAAACTCTAGTTTTTGCTATGGCACTTCTGATCCCCGCGGTTCTCTCGCTGTCAAGCTCCGTCACCTGAAGATCCTGGGCTACACCCCTGTCCTGGTAAACACCTGTTTTTTGTTCTTGTTTTTTAATTGCCCCTAATGTTAATGAACTCTAAAGCTATTTGTGTTTTTGTAACTGTTAGAATTACTTAAAAGTAGAAATTGTGTTAAATATGACACTTTTTGTTTCATAATCCATAAGCTTTTACAGTTAAAGTGTGTTATGGACAATTTAAATCATTCATTAGTAGCTAAAAATGTTGTTTTTAATCCACTAGTGCTTTAAAGTTAATACAGTTATTCGTCTTTGATATCACTCGCAATAATTTGGTTGCGAACTTATTATCTGTATTATTAGTATGGAGTAAATTTAATGGAAAGCAGGACTTATATCCGTAACACTCGTCTTTCAGGTAACAGATCAGGACCTACAGTCTGAGTCTGAAGAGAAGAGGACGGAGCTCCTCAGGCGCCGGATTTTTCCCGAACACGCATCAGAAACGCAACCTAAACTGGAACATCTGGAATCTTAATGGTTGCTGTCAGTGTTTAAAAACAGAAAGAGCCTCACAAGGCTCAGATTAAATGAACAAATATGTGTGTATATATTTAATAAAGTATTTAAAAATCCAACTCTTGGGTAGAATCTCACGTTTGATTGTCAACAACGATTTGCTTCAACAACTTGAGAAAACATTTATATCAGCAGTTCATAAATGTCAGAATGTGAGAACCTAAACTAGTCGAGCTCATCTGTCCACGATGACAAATGTGGAGGGGGAGGGAATCATCTGCCGAGCCCTCGGATCTTTTAAACGACTCAACAGAAACGGTATGCTAATCTCATCAGCACTTGTGGTAGCTGTGAGAAACACCGTGTTACTAAATGAAACCAGTAAAACCAGCGCGAGCGCCTTGCACCTACTGCACAGAAACTGCAAGGTGAGCACAGTAAAGGTGGAGCGCCTTTGAAGCTGCGATCTCTGCAGAGCGCGGCATGTAGGAAAGGAAAAAAATCAAGGGAGGGAGACAGGAAACGGTGCAGCTTGGTACGTTTTGCAGCAGCTTGTGTTTCGGCTTGTCATCAACCTCAGACATGTTTGATTTGTTTCTTTTTTTTAGAAGCAAGGGCCAAACTCTCAAGAAAAGTCTCATTTGAATTTTATCGGCTGCAGTTTGTTGCTCTTTTGGACAATGTTTCATTAGAATTTGTGGTCACTGTTGATTCACATGGTAATGCACTGATATACAGACTGAAGGAACCCTTTAAATGTGGTTAAATCCCCTTATTCAGACACCACCTTCTGTTTTCGACCACAAAGAAAGGGGTTCCCGACAACACGCGTATCTTACAGATCTCAATGAGAGAATGAAACAGGAAGTGAGACAAAACTGGTGCTTTTTTTTTCACCCTTCATATACAATCGTTTGACTCCCACGAGAAGGAAGTGCTGCTGTAGAAACAAAACAAACCTTTTACTGTAAAGAGGTCAGTATGACTTTACAGGGACCCGGTGTGTTGAAGGATGACATGGAAAGCGATCCGCCGGATGACGAAATGCTCAGAAGTGTCTCGGTATGGGAGTCTGAACCCCTCTCTTCTTCTTGTGTTTCCTCGGCGCTCTGGGTTTGGCGTTCATGTAGTCGTTCTGGTTTTCTGACCCCTTCAGCTTGAACTGCAAGAAATACAGAGACAGTTGGACCGCTGCCTTAAAACCGGTTGGTCTAAAGCAGTGCTTCCCAAACATTTCAGCTTCCGACCCATAAAATAACAGTGACAAAGGTGTGTGACCCCATCTGTTCGCTGTTTAAACATCCAAAAATGCTAATTACTATTTAATGACATAATGGCAACAAAAACAGTCTTAACATCCTTTATGCTACCATTTTGATCAATTTATGGACTTGTATTTCAAGTTTTTGTAAGTTTTTTATTGTAAGCTGATATCTGGAGATTATCTAAGGACCCCTACTTGGTGTTGAGTGACCCACACTGGGGTCCCAACCCCAACTTTGGGAATCATTGGTCTAAAGCACATGTGTCAAACTCTGTTCCTCAGGGGGGCTCCCCTGCATGTTTTAGATGTGTCCTTGCTTTAAAACACCTGGTTTAAAAGGATGACTTGTGGACATTTGGTGAGTTAATTAAGCCATTTGAATCAGGTGTGTTGGAGCAGAAAAATTCTGAAAACGTTCAGGACAGCGGTCCTTGAGGCCTGGGGGTTTGACACCCCCTGGTCTAAAGCAGCGGTGTCCAATCCTGGTCCTGGAGGGCCCCCGTCCTGCGTGTTTTAGATGCTTCTCTGCTCTTCAGCAGGTCTTCAAGTTCTGCCGAAGCCTGTTAATCTCTCAGACACTCAAATCAGAGAAACTACTAAAACACACAGGATGGTGGCCCTCCAGGACCACTTCTGGATACCACTGGTCTAAAGATATTAAGGTAGTTGGTTTGAAGTGGAAGTCAAGCCATGGTTCCAATTCAGGGACTTTAGAAAGCTGAAGTGTAGCTTTTGTTTTGTTAAACTGATCCCAACAACATTAACAGTAAGAAGATGATATTGTGCTTTTTTTCAGTTTAGAAATATACTTTGCAGTGCTTTTGTCTTAGAAGAAAATCAAATTGCTAATGTTTTACATTGGCTCAGCATAAAACATTTAGGTACTGCCGGTTTTAATCTACATTGTTTGATCAGCAGCCGCTCCTTTAGTTAAGGTATTCAAAACCACCAATATGTGACCCGTTGATGCCATCAGACACGGTATTTCAAGCTAGGAAGTACTTTAAACTGAGATGCTGAGGTTTGAAAAGATTTCAGTCAGCTGCGTAGATTTACGGCATTATTACAATACTCTTATTTGAGTCGCTTTAAGAAAAAAGAAAATAAATTCAGTTTTATATTTTTAGAATCCAAATTCTTCACTATTTTTGTTTCTCCAAAGTTGGTGTATCTAATTTCCCATTTGGCATTGAATGAAGCCAATGTAAGGTAACATGTCTGTAATTAATAGTTAATAATACAGTAATTAAGAGCTTATTATGTTGAACAGGGTATTATTTGTGTTTATAACCCTCATGGTTGTGAAACCTAATACTTAGTGCATCAACAGTTGGATTGAAGTCTTAAAAATAACCTTAAAAAAGTATTAAAATGTTTGATATATTTATAAATACATTGCTAGCTCGTATAATTAATGCTTTAACATTTAAAGACATGGAAATCCAACTTTATTAAGTTTTGTTACTCCTAAATTGGTACTTCTAATTTCCCATTTCTTATTAAATAAAACCATAATAAAGCAGCATCTGCATAATTATTAATTATTAAGGGTTTATTAGGATGAACAAGGTACTGTTATTGTCTACAATCCTAGTACTACACTTCCTGAATTTATAATTATGTAGAAACTTTAAAAAAAGATACATTAGTATTTAAACATTTGATGTGTTTGCAAATACATTTCTAGTTTTTATTCATGTTTATAGACTGTTTGCTTAGCAGTTATAAACTGTAACTAAATGTATTAATGTAGCGAATAGTATTGTTGTTTGTAGTACTTATCGTGATGTAATGCATGTTACGTGCACCTAAACGAGCCTTTCTTTAATTACTTAGTGACATGCAAATGAGCTTTTTTCTGTCAACAAAAAGGACACTTTTCTTTTAGGTCCATGGTTTCCTAAACATGAGCTAAGAATAGAAATAAGGAATAGTTTTTTTAAGTTTGCGTGAATATCTTACCCAGACAATCAAAGCAACGACAGTGACTGCTAAGCTGTAGGTGCTGAGCAGTGAAACAGCCGTGATCCAGATCCATAATAACCTGTTGCTTCCTTCTGTTACCTCCTCATTTCTGCTGCCTTTGTTGCATGAGCAGTGATCTTCTGGAAGAAGTATATTCAGGAAAAGGTTTAGTAGTCTCCACTAACAATAACAGTTCGATGTTATTTTTACTTTGAGCCTTTTTTTAAGCTTACATACCGTCTGTAAGGATTAGGATCCACAGATCACTTTCCAGGTATTTAATAGGAGGAGGGAACGTGATTGTGGCCTTACATCTGTAGACTGCTTGGCTCTTGGCCGACACTGGCCCGGTTATGTTGAAGCCCTCAACTTGATTTGAATTTCGGACCACTTTGACACCCATCTGGGTTCGATTGCATTCCTTTTGGTCTCTGGTGCCTAGCTGGCAAATGATGTTCTGGTTTTCGAACAGTTCAAGCGTGGCGTCGCCGGTGGTCACATTCGGGCACGGCACGAACATCGGCTGGTAGGGGCTTAGTGTGTTCAGGCAGCGGATTTGAAGCTGTTGCCCTGAGGAGAAAAAAAAAACACGTCTCGTCTTTGCAGCAAACAGCTTTTGCGAGAAATCGCCTTCATGTAGACACGGCTCCTGCAAAGACTGTATACATGTAACTACATTACATTTTCTTAGCTGAACTCTAGGCTTGGAAACTTTCAGAGCAACTCCACACCCACAGTGGAATTTGCTTAATATTAACCCATCTAAGCTCTTCTGCTCTTTTTTTTTTTCAGACAATCTGAAAGCGTGAAAAATGAAAGTTGTTGCCATCCGAGTGGCACACTTGAGTCACTCACAGAGGTGCGTGTCTCAAAGCCACAGCACCTTATTTTGATAGGATTGCACATCTTGTTTTGAAAAGAACATACAGGTATTTAGCTGAAAGAATGAAAGCAAAACACTTAATAACCCGAGTTAGGATCTGACATTTCTTCTGTTTTGTTTGACTTTTTTTGTATCTGAAGCTCAACCAGAAGTTTAGGATGGTTACAGTGACATTGCTGTAGTTTGATTATTATTACATTATTAACCCAAGTTTCACATCACTTGTAATATGGGGGTTAACCTCCATGTTTAGAAATGAAACCAAGCTATCCCACTGTAACCACATTTCCTCACAGTTCTTTGATTGTTCAACAGAAATGACTTTTTACTATTACGCTCCAATTTTTTATTTATTTTTTGCTCATGAATATCTCCTGAATATGACAAGTAGCATGTCTTTAACTTACCTTTGCTTTCCCTGGGCCTCTGATGCAGAGACGCATGAGACGACGTGCAACTCAGTAAGACCACGAGCATCCAGCGAACTCCCATCGTGGCCGTTCCTTTTGCGCGGGAGAGCTGCACTTTCCTCCGGCGGAACAGTCTCTCCGCATCACCCGGAGCGGCCGAACTCGAGCTAGACGAAGCCGTGCCCTGCAGAGCGAACCCGAGCCGCTTGTGGGGGTTTAGCCAGCCCTGCTTCCACGCACGTGTTCCTCTCGCATTAGTGCACCTTATCCTCGCTGTGCGTGTGACTGGCGCTCACCCACGGTGCTGCTGTGACAGAACCCTCCCTGTCTTCAGAGAAAACATCCTGTGGCAGAGGACACCTCCTCTTCGAAAGTTTCCAATCTCTTACAGAGTTTGCGATCTGTCGTGACCCAAACACATTTACTCGGGACCAAATTTGCATCCACACCTTCATGCGTGTCCCATTCAAATACTGTGCTAAAGTAAAGTGTTTAATTTTGTTTTAAAGCTGTATAATATATTGCATTAGTGTGGAAGAATTGGAGAAATGAAAGCAACAAGTTAAACATAAAAACACAGAAGGAACTGATACAAAACAGGTGTTTTTCCTGTTTAACCCCTTGATTGTATTCAGTGGTTAGGCATTAAAAAACAGAACTTCACTGTTTTATTAGTAAAGGTATTTTAAATTCATCATGCAAACAAGGAATCAGCAGACCAATTTCTTTTGAAATAAAACAATTTAAGTAACTCTGAGGTATTGGTCATATGAGTGCACCTTTTTAGCTCTACAGTTTAATGTTTTAAGTCATGATGAAACACATTTAGTTAACAAATACTAAGCCAGAACTCTTAAAAAGATGGTTAGATCATTTGAAGGGTTCTTTGTTAAGGTTATGAACAATTAATATCTTACCTGTTGCAGATAGCTCTTTGAACGACCTCCGTTTACAGAAACAGGTTAATCTGGGCTGGATTGTCAAGCTAACGTTAAAAGTGAGAGTGTGCTTCTTGCAGATGTTACTTCATAAATCGGTTAATTTCACGTTACGCAGTTATTGATGGAGTTCTGTGGTAACTTTAAAGTGCAAACAGTCACACGTGTTTGTGATTTGGCGTCTCCGCTGTGGACTTGTCGGCTCAAAAGACATTGTTCCAGACGTTTGTGGTCGGGCAGCTTCGTGTCATTTACACGGAAGAAGTGCAACGACCCCTGGCCTTGAACCGCGCTGGGTGTTTACTGAACGCACCGTTCAGCAGACGCTGAGCTGCCAACGCGTCATTGTGGGAAACGCTGACATGCAGATTAACACATTTATGAGAATTGAAGGAAACGCTGCGTAAGTAATGTGAGTCATCATGTAAAACATGTACACACCGATCAGTCCTCCTGTACCCAAAACTGTTTTCTGTGAAGTATTATCAAAACCTAAAATGTATTGAATCTGCGTTTGTAAAAGGAAAATGGATGGATGCATTTAGGTCCACTAGATGGCAACAAAGCCCTTTATTTCCATCAGCATGCCAATGATAAAGTTCTTAATTCAAGCAATATAAGAGGTATTTACTTCACTCTGATTAGATGTAAGCAGTGTTTTATTCTGTTTCTGCTTTACTAACACGAGGCAGGTTTTAGAGGCAATAACAAGGCAATAAATATTCACTCTGTGGCAACACGTGCTTTAATGGATTTAATGGCACTGTAAAATGTGAAGCATTTTAAAAGGCTGCATTATTGTCAAGAAGGAAAATACAGACAGGAATTATGAGTTGGTAACGCCATGTATTCATAAGGATAACAGCAGTCTGCAATTTGTGCACTTTATCTTCTGCTGGGACTGTTTTTTTTTTGTGAGTTTTGGCAGAAATCAATAGTGCAACGTGATGTCGCACCTTTTCCTTTTGATAACCATATTAAAACAATGACCAAAACATTTTTGTTTTATTTTAATAAAAAAAAGCAATTGGATGATAATGGTAGGTTCAGGGTTATTTTATTTTTACAAATTGTTTATAATTATTGCTCTTGTAGTTTAATTTAATACTCATGTGCTTCTTATTGTGTACCCATGTATTTCTGTGTTCTTGTCAAGAGTCAGGTTAAAGTTAGGGTCAGTGCCAGGGCTCACAGGTTAAGGTAAGGGGCTTTGACAAACTTTAACATACCCCATAAAATGCAGAAGGTCTTAATAGTATATACTCCAGCAGATATTTATTTGTCGACATTGGGGCAAATACGAAGTGGGTAAAAAGCAAACTATGGGTGAGTATGAAGCTGAACCAGAGCAAAGGTGAACAGTGGCCATGGTGCGTTCAAAGACAGGTCAAAGCAAATAAGAAGTATGGCCGTGGTGTGTTCAAAGACAGGCCAAAGCAAGTACAAAGCGTGGTCATGGTGCGTAAGAAGCAAGTCCAAAGCAAATATGAAGCAGGGCTAAAAAGGAAGGTCAGGGCAGGTACGAAGTCGCTGAGGCGGGTACGAGGCAAGGCCAGGAGTTAAAGGGGGACACCTCCTTTGTCAGAATCTGTGTCCCCCTTTTAACTTTACAATACAGAAGAGCAAACATCTTGAAAATCACTGGAATAGTCAGCCATGATGAGGGGTCTTTCCAACTTGGAGGGACATTAAATCCTCTCTTCCCTTCTTTGTGCGCGCTCCCGACACAAGGGAAGACGGGGTGTGTCGCAAAGTCTTTCGTGGAGGGGGGGATGATGATTACCTCGACGCAACACCTGTTCGCTCCCCATCAGCTCGGATGGCCGTTTTCCCAGCGCCCCTGAACGCACCGTGCGCTCCTGGGCTGGACAGGAAACGACGGAGACGCGCAGCTTGTCTCCTCAGCAGCTGCGGGAGAGAAGAATGGGAATGGGAGCTCATTTGTGGATTGCAGGCGAGGCGGCGTGTGAAAACTCGAGGACAGCGGCCACTTTCAACCAGAATTTGATGTAAAAACAAGCTAATTACACACGTTGCGTCAAGAGTTTCCCTGCCTTTTTATTTTTTGTTTTGTTTTGCCCCGCCGAGGATTGGGATAATCACTCCTACTGGAAAACACCAGAGGAGACCCTCTTTGTGAGTCCAATTTCACTGTAAGTGATTTCTTTTTAATGATTCTGTTTTGTTTCATTTCCCCCTTCCTCCAATTCTAAATTCATAGTGCTAAAACGGTATAAATTGTGAGATTTTTTTGCCATATTGTTGGCAGCCCATCCCAGTTTGTGACCTCGGGGTAAGAAATAAAGAAGCAAGCTTTCGGGCTTTAAAAAAAACTAATCCATTAGTTATGTAAATACGAGCTTGTGTTTGAATGGGGGGTGTTTGAGAGCCTCCTGTGCGGCCATTGAACAATCCCTTTCTTGGGAGAGAAGGGCTGCGATGCGTTTGGGTGGACTGGGAAAAAAGAGCCTCGGTTCTCCAGGGATTGACTGGCATTGTTTTGGGTAGTGGGGGGCGCATTCGCTGGCATTGAGCGCCGAAGCCGAGCCCCCTTCTGAATGCAGTCTGAAGTATTTAATTTTTAGGGGCGTTTGTCCGAGAGAGAAAGGGAGATGTGGTCTCCACCCTGTCAGCGGGAGGAGGCGAGCCGCTTCTGGTGGCTAACGGCCGATGACGCCGTCGCGTAAATGTTTCGTTTGAGCCGCTGAACGTGTCAAATGCATCACAATGCGGTGGTTGGGTCCAGCTGGTGATGAAGCAGCCCTCCTGGTCGCCGTTTTAATTCCTCCCCCCCTACCTCCACCCTTTGTTGGGGGACGCCGGCGGCAGCAGCCAGTTGGACCAGTGGTTACCTGCAGCTCAGCGCTCAGCCAATAGACGCGCCACAAGTCTGCCCAAGACTTGGTGCCAAACTTACAACTCAAAACACACCTTCACCCTCTTCTTGCTGCTGCTTCAGTGGAGCTGGAAGGGATTTGAACTTTCTTTTAACATTAGGTGACCAAAAAAAAAGTGGGTCATTTAAACCAAAAGGTTCCTGTCCTGCCACAACAGAGGGTCCCCTCACCAAGCCCCCTTTTCTGGGTGGCTACCATATGTGTTTTTATCAACCCTCTCACAAGTTGAGGACAAAAAGGTTTCTTGGCGGCGAAGTTTACAGTTCTCGGAGCTCAAAAACGACCTCGGACCATGCAGATGTGGACGGAGCGTTTTGTGTCTCTCTCTCTCTCTGCAGGAATTCTGCATCCCAGTTTTTGTTCTTTTTGTTACTCAGTGTGACACATTGATTGTCTCGTATTCTTCTCGTATTCTCCTCATCCGCATTTAACATTGTATCTCAGTTTGGCCCCCTTGTCTCTTTTCTAAAAGTTTCGGTCACATTTCAGACGTTTTGTGGTTGCTTCCTGCCCATTTACAGTTCCGTATTTGTTTAGTTTGTGCTCATTTGAAGTATCTTCATTTAAATCTCTTTTGCATCTCATGGTTAAACTATGGTTTGTCGCTTTGGATTTGTCCTTGTAGACCGTCTCAGTAATCTGTGTTTTTTTTTTTTATTTATAGGTCAATAAAATGAAGAGCATTTCCCTTCAGGAAAAAGAAAACAAAAAAGGGCAACTAAGCAGCCACTTGGTCTAACCTTTATTCCCCACAGTGGCATTATAATAGACCGTCTCTAAGTAAAAATTTATTTGTATAGCACATTTCAACAGCAAGGCATTCAAAGTGCTTTACTTAATAAAAACATCAGTAGGACATCTGTCTGTGGATCTGTGTCCTTAAGGCACGCTTGATTTGCGTCCACAAAGCGACTAGACTAGAAGCCCGTTATTCCGGGCATGGAGACGGTGCTGCAACAATGCGACTCATTCGTTTACAGCGCAGTTAACCACTAGCCTTCTCGCTCGCCCCTCAGGCAGATGACTTGAAGCTTGTTACATTTCCTTGCAAGGGGAAAATGGCAACATTTTGGGGTCTGATTTCACTCTTTGTCTTGTCAGAGACACGGGAAGAGGGCTGACGTAAAAGATGCCCAAAAACACATCTGGAAAACCGGAGAGGAACTCCTCGGGGCGCTGTTAGTGGCGGCTCCGTTTCCTGCGCTCGCTCCCATTACAAAAAGGGATTCTGAAGACACCAATTATGGCTGGTTATGTAAAACGGAAGATCTGAAAGATATTTGGTCCTTCTTTGTGTCGTTGGAGCCAATTTTTTTTTTTTCTTATCTAATTTAGCCCTGTGGCTTTGTCCTGTTGTCGAAATGCACGCAAGTCAATTACTTAGCAGAACTTGTCCAAGTTGGAGCGTTTAGTCATAAAAAGCCCCGTCATGAGTCAAATTTCCAGCCGTGGAGGTGAAACACATGTTAGGCGGTCAATTCTCTGCCTGTTTAAAAAGCATTAGTTCTGCTTTCTGCCTTGAAGCTGTCGAAGAAAGAACTTAAGGAGAGAAGGCTTGTGCGTGTTTGGAGATGCCTCATCAAAAAACCATAACCCGAAAGCACGGTTTTCTCATTCACCAGTGCTGTTCTGTTTGGATAAAAGAAGAAGGCAGACAAATGTTCTCCTGTAGTGCTCCGTTCCACCTCCCTAAGATGAGAAAAACAGTTGTTACCCTTGATAAATAATCCAGAGAGCCCATATGCCTGAAAGAAGATGGGTTCAAAAGCTGTTTTTGATTTGTGTTTGGTAGATGGATGGTCAGAAAAATACCCACGTCCCCCGGGTATGAGACCTCGCCTCACAAAAGCTCAAAAGACGAGGCTGAAGGTGCCGACGGTGGTCGGTGTAGGTTTACTCAGGTTGTGTTACAGCTGGAGGGGGTGTAGGTAGGTTAAGGACAGGTGGAGGATACTTCAAACACAGCCCTCACCCCCCTCCATCGGGGGTGGAACCTGATCCTTTTACACATGGGGTTTTAGAGTCAAAAAAAAAAACTGGAAAATGTCTCCGAGTCAATATAGTTCCTCCATACCGATAGGATTTGAGCTGTGTGTGAGAGCGAAAATGCCAGAGACGTGCGCTGTAATTCGGTGTGGGTGTGTTAGCAGCTCGACTCGGGCACGTGGCTCTGGCCTCTGTAGGGCCTTGTTCTGCCAACATTTTGCTGACCTTTGGTGGCAGCTGCGCCGTCCATTTGCAAACAAAGACAAATGGCTAACCAGCCTGCCTGTAGCGTGCAAAACCTCTGCTGTTCCAAATACCGACTCGCTCTTCCTGTTGGCCTTTTTTCCCCCTAAATGTCTGTACGCACTTAAAGACTTAGGTCAGTGCCTCTTATTGCTGGGAATCAGCTGTTCGAGATACAGATACACCCTTTCTCTTTTGTCACGGTTGTTTTCTGTTCTTTAACGCGGAAATTTGTTACAATAAGGCTTTTCATTCCTAAAAAAAGCTCGCTCTTTTCAGGGTTTTGAATGTGAATTACATTAAGAAGAGGTAATGTAAAAAGATGAACATTGCAGCCAGTTCTCTGTATGCAGCAGCACTGATCGGAGTCGGCAGAAGGAGGCCATCCGCCTGTTCTCCTTTCTTTTTTAGGGGCAAGTCATAATCTTAGTCGCTGAGCAGGTGCACCTAAATACACACATCCCCAAAGATAATCTATTTTTCACATTCGATATAGTCTCCGCTGACACATGTATAAATCACCTACCTCTTTTTTTAATTCAATTTAGCGCCCACCCGCAGCGAAAAGGTGGATAAAACACGAAGCATCTCATGAACCACTGGACAAATTTGAATGAAACTCTAAACATAATCCTTGATTCAAGATGGTTGCTGCAGCCAGACAGTTTTAGCCAACACATATATGGCTACAACGCAGTAAATTCGACAGATATTGAGCTAAAATTTGGTGTGGTAGTAGCTGGAAGTGATTTGAGTGCTATCTTATGAGATTGCACCTATTATTTTTGAAGATTAAACCAAAATGGCTACACCCCTGTCGTTAGTTTAAAATCCTGGCATGAAAATGGGCGTTTTAATTTAAGCAGCCATTTATCTGACTGACAGAGATGAGTGTTTTATTCTCTCTGCTGTGTATCGAGAGAGGACACCGTTTCCTCCACTGCTGTTTTGTAGATTGGCTTGTTTTATTGTTTGCAGCTGAAGTGTCTTTGTTAGCTAAAAGGTCCACAACAGAAAATGTGGCTCTGGGAAAAAAAAAAACAGCTTTTGTTGAACGTGCCCTGTTGACTGTTGCTCTCCTTGACAAATGATCCAACACCTGAGACAGCCAAAGCCTTGAGGGCTAGCGTTCGTGCACCTACCAGCAAGTTGAGTTTCACACAGCCGAGTGATCTCCCCGAATTGGATCTCCGATTAATAAATCTCGGCTTGACCACCCCGTTGTAAATTCTCCTCTGAAATTTCAGCAGCTGCGTTGAATATCAGTGAGCAGAACGTCGAAGGCAGAGATGATTTATGGATTTTTTGGGTTTCTCTCTCTTCCATCGCAGCAGTAGTGAGGTGGGTTGATGTATGAGCGAATGGGCAGCCTTTCGAGTTGGATTCTGGATACTAAGTCTTTTACGCAGAGATGACACAGAATGCTTAAGGCAAGCTGCAGTGTATTAAGAGCACACAAAGTGCTAACTCAGATGAAATATCCATGTGATGTCCGACTTTGGTTCCTGCATAAAATGTATTAGACTTGAGGTGATGGATGAGCTGCCTGGTACAAGAAATACTGTATGCCGATGGAAAAGGTAGATTTATATCTTACTCCCTGGATTGCCTTTTGGTACTTTCTCCTCAGTTGAAGTAAATGAAATGGTCAGTGCTTTGCAGTGGATCATAGCTACGTACGCTTCCTTGAAAGTCTGGGATAAACATTAGCACGACCGCAACCAGTGTGCAGAGTTCGCTCCTTTCTCATGAAACCACAACAGCATTTTCATCATCTTTTGTGTTCACTCGTGTGATTTGTTGGCTTGCCTTTTGACGGTCTCTCAGGACGTGTACAGTAGACGACAATTCCACGTTAATGGGGTTTGAGAAAGAAACGCCACGCGCAAATACAAACAAATCGAACTGTACCACTTCCTTCTCACTTTGCAGCGAAATGCCTGCCTCTTGGCCTAAAAATGTTTGGGTGACCTCTGTTCAGAGCAGTTTGTACAGTTGTTCTAGAGCCATTGACCTCAGGGTTGCATTCCAGTGAAATCCTCTGAGGATTTAGTTTTATTTACAGTTTGGAAAATGCTAACAATGGCTGTATTATAAGATCGAAAGCTCTAGTCTCAGCAGTTAATGTTGTCTTCTTTGGGTTTGTGTTTGTGGTGACATAAGTTTGCATATGCCTGGCTGTCTCACTAGGATTGCTTAAAAAAAAAGAAGAAAAAAACAACAAACTGAAAGGTTTTAGGGTTTATATGAGTTAAAAGCCAAGTCTATTTCTCTAAAGCTTCATTTGTGTTAATAAAAGCATTGTTCTGGTTTGTCATGGTGAATAATGATCCAAGCCAAGATGAACCTCTCGGATTTACCGGTCCATTTGTGTTCTGACCCTCATTTATGGCCTTGAGATCATGACCGAAAGAACAAGATCCTGGATACAAGTGGCTGAAATTAGCTTCCTGTGTAGGGTGGCCAGGCTCTGCCTTGGAGATGGGGACGCATGGAGTAAAGCATCTGATCAGGATGCTTCTCTCTGGAGATATATATATAAAAGGCATGCCCCCACTGGGAAAAGAGCATTGGGCAGACCCAAAGCTTGCTGGAGGAAATAAGTTTCCCTTCTGACCAGGGAAAACCTTGGGATCTCAAGCATTGTTGGAGGAGGATGTCTGGGTTTCCCTTGCTGTACCCATTACCTCTGCAACTTGACCTCAGATAAGTAAATAAATTGATTTATTTAATTACCTCGACTCATGTAAGTGTTTTCTTTTAGGGCCTACAAAATTTAAACCGTGAATGAGCATAAGGTGTCCTCTTCAAGGTAATATGCTCTCAGATTGAATTTTCAAAAGATGTTTCCAACTCTGCATTCATACTCTTAAAGCAAAATCTGGTGCACCCATATATTATTAAAAGCTTCCAACTGTTTCAAGTGTTTCTGTGTTTAGTTCAAGCCCCAAACTAGCAGTGATCCAAAAAACTAGGGCTGAAAGACTTGTGTTGCAATTGAATATGCACTTTAGCCCACTTTCTCCTCCTAGATGTTCGAACTGCTCTTTGATTCGCAAGCGGTAGAAGTCACCCCAGCTCATGTCTTCTGCAGGCAGTACTTAAGTGGACAGAGAAACCTCAAGGAAATGAGAGATTGGAGAGCAGCCTGCTCTTGTTACATTGCCTGCTCATTACCAAGAACATGGACTGTACGCTGCAACGTTACCAGTGACGACTCCAGAACTGAGCCAGCTTATAAAACACTCGGGCAAGCAGAACACCTGTTACGAAAAAGGATTAAATGTTTGGAGAGAAGTGGTAACACATGGACGAGCAGAGACCTCTTATAAAATATTGTTCAGGGAAGCTGGTGTCATATGAAATACGACGACTTGGAAACACCGAGGTCGTTCTTTATTTTCCTCGCATCCTCTGCCAAAGTCTGGGGGTCGCTGTTTTTCACACGCCTGGATCCAGTGCTCAGCATCTACTGTAACAGCACGATGTTGGCAGACTGCAACCGTATTTCCTTTTGCATCATGGGTTTATTGAGGACACCGAAGGAATTTCGAGTTTCTCTGCAGTGACCTGCAGAAAGAATCCAGCCAATAAAGGCGGCCAGGCTGCCAGCGGTAGAAGTGGATTGGCACATTTTTGCAACAGAATCCCACGACAGCAACTCAGACCTGCAAGCTTAATCTCCCAAAACGGTGTGTGTGCGCGCACGTGTGACGGCCTCTCTCCAAATCTCATTGACTAATACCCCGGCAGCTCTGAAAGTGACTGCAAGGTTCTATTGACCTGAGATTTTGGGTTAAGTTCATGGCTAATCTCTCTCCACACAGCTGATCCTCGCTCTCAAGTGATTCCTGATTATTTTGGCCTCAAAGACAACTCAACTCGGCGAGTAAAGCATGACCTGCTCCCTTTTGTTTGGCACAATGCCTGCCTTTGGCGCTAAGGCAAGGGTCACTGGCACAGTTTGCCAGCTTGACCTTTCACTGCTGGTGGTAATTCCCATCAAGAGACTATTATATTTATGTTTTAAAGATGATTCGCTGTGCTAATGTGCAAGTTTGAAAGTTTTCCTTTACAGTTAATTAAAAACCATGCAAAAAATCTTGTACCACAAAGGGCTCTTTTTGGTCCAACACTAAAGAAACAGGTTCAAATGTAAACCAACACATTATGCATGTTTTTATCAATAAACCCAGCTGACAGCTAGCCAACCAGTGGGACCTCCTTTAGATCCCCACGGCCATTGTGGGAACATTCCTGACGCAGCATTATTCCGTAATTCCCACCATGTGTGGTTTTTTCCAGAGGAGTTTTGCTGCACAGAGCGTGGAAAATCCCACTGAGACGATGAGATGGGTTCCTTGTAATCACAACCAGACTACATCATGTGTGAGTGAGAACAGCTGAAGGCACGCAATAGTTGAGATTCATCCTCAATGACCTCCCTACCACTTGGGAAAGTGTGAGGAGGTTATGTCCCAACTATTCTCACTTCTCATACTGTTGGATTTTAGCATTAAGTCTATAGGTCTTTAAAAATATTCAATATCTGGTTTAGCAATTATTTCATTAATATTAGACAGCAGCCAATATGCTAGGTATTGTACTAAAATCAAAACAGTGGCTGAGAAATTATTTTGGTCTACATAGTTTTGAAAACCCATGTTTTAATCATAAAACATTTTTATTTAGGTGATCAAGAGGTAAATGGTAAATGGCTTGCACTTATATAGCGCTTTATCTAGTCCAAGGACCCCAAAGCGCTTCACACTACAATCATTCACCCATTCGTTCAGTCATTCACTCACTGATGGCAGTGAGCTACATTGTAGCCACAGCTGCCCTGGGGCGGGCTGACATCACACCGGCACCACCGAGCCCTCTGACCACCACCAGTAGGCAAGGAGGGTGAAGTGTCTTGCCCAAGGACACAACGGCTGAGACAGCTGGAGCAGGGGCTCGAACCAGCAACCCTCCGATTACAGGACAAACCCCTACCTCCTGAGCTACTGCCCCCCCTTAACCTGCTTTTCTTGTAAAATAAACATTATTTTTTCAATATATAGGACCCTATGATTTTCACATGGCAGGAAATGCTCAGAAAAAAAATATTTTGGTGTTAATTATAGGGCTGTGTGCCAATATGCAATACAAAATACTGAAATAAAATAAAATACTGAAAATAAGTAAAAGACCTAAATGTTGGACTGCTCTACCAAATATTGTTTACAGTAATATTTGATGGAAAGGCAGGATTTTCACACTTGACATTAAAGGCACTTGTTGGAAAGTGATAAACCAGTCAAAAAAAGGCAAAAAACTTTGTACATTCATATTCAAAATAATAAAGTCATAAACAAAATCTTGCATTTTTATCATATTGATAATTAATGTGTGTAAAAATAAAAACTGTAAGCAAAATTTGTGACCAGATGCCAACTACCATTTGAGTTTGTTTACCTATGGAAACTGCTGAAGTGACTGAAAACTGGTTAACAATGGCGACGCCATGAAGTCGGACAGTTTTGATGTGTTTGCATATAATTACACTCAGATTTGCTGAGTAAAGTTAAACAAGAGTTGATAAAGTTTTGCAACTGGCAACAGATTGACTCGAATAAACGACTACTTAGAAATTCCACAGTTGTCCAATTCCGCCATATTTGTTTACCTACAGACTACATCCAGCCTAATGTAGGTCAGTCATGTGTGGTTTTTGGCGGATTCGAATGGAAGCTTTGTTTATATTGAGCGCTTACCCGCATTTCATATCAGTCATATCAAATTTAGGAAACTACCGAAGTAAATCCTTTCAAACTTCATCATTTAATAAAGTTCTGGATAACATTTTTTTGTTGTTTCATACTTTACCTTTAGGCAGCTTTGGCAGCGATTTATTTATTCATTTATTGTATTGACCCAATGAAGAGGTCAGACATCCCGATGAGCGAGAACGGAAGCATCTGCACTTGACTTGGAACAAAAAGCGAGGCACTGATCAATACTAATGTGCCTTCCGAGCGAAGGTGGGCTTTGTAGCGAACCATCAATCAGCTGACTGATGGTTTACAGAAACGCCCGGGGTCGCTGCCGAGGCCAGGTCTTGTTCTGAGACTAGATTACGTTGCCGTAGTCTGATTTTAATCAGTCGAGTCAAGTATTAGTAAATTAGGCCGTGTGTTTGTGAGTTTTTCTTTTTTTTATTATGTAGACATTCCCAGATCATTTTATTATTCAGCACAGGAATGAGAAACTGATTTTCAGGCAATAATCCTAAGCATTAATCTGTGTTTTTGTTGTTCCTCATAGATTTGATCAATAATTAACTGGATTCTGCTTAAGTCATGAATTCATTTTTTTTTTAACAAACATCTTACCATTTTGCTCTGCCTGCTTGCCTGTTTGCTGTACTTCCTCTCCAACAATCCTGTCTTTATTTCCTGCTGTGACATCACCGTCGCCCCTGCTCGCTGCCCTTCTTCCCACTTCCTGCTCAGACAGGAAATGAGCTGCCCCAAAGGAGGGCTTTTAATGGACAAGGACACACCTGTGTCCACTACAGTGGAGCCTGTGTTTCCCCTCGGTTTGTTGTTGAGCCGGGGCGCCAATCTAAGCCACATATAAACCGCTGCACACAGGACACCATTTTGGACAGAGTGCCTACAGGGGTCGTGTTAACTTTATTCAAGGGGGAATATTGTTTCAACAGCACGTTGATGTGTGTGTTTTCAGAGGTAAAAGGTGTTTTATTTTAACTACAGAAATGAACTAAAAGCATATAGTTTTCAGCCTTTTATGCCAAAAACCTTGAAAAATACCATTATGATATCTCTTGACCTTTTGGTGCTTGAAGTATAGGTTGTCAGCTACTATCATAAACAGTCTTAGCTCAATATGTGTAAAACTGAATGAATTATAGCCATTTTAGTTGTTTTTTTTAAGGTTAGATGTTTTAGATCAGTTTTAGATGTATATTCAGTGAGTACTTTATGAGAGTTTCTCTGAATTCCATCCAGTGATTCATGATGTATTTTGCCATCGCCACAGACGCGAGCAAAAGCATTATTTCCTTTGGGCCATAAAGGGGGAGTTTGTGCTAATCTTTGCCAACGACTCACTGTTGATCTAAAGTTGTGTCGGTGGGGGGTGGGGGGTGGGGCGGGCACGCCTTTGTTTTCAGCACCGGAGCAGCTGCTCGCCGGGCCCCCTGCGCTGTGGTGACTGAAGCCACTGTGCTCTCCCTGCAGCTGTGCCGACCCGTGTGTCACTGCCACACCTGTTCGACAGCCTCGTGTTGACTGAGTGATATCACACGTTAACCGTGCGCAAATTACAACATAAACGTGCCGCGGGTCGGCCTGTAATCTAAGCGGGGCGATTATATATATTTTTAATGACACATAAAAGATGCACCTTCTGGCACTCTCTCCTTGTTACGGGGAGTCTGTTTGCTGTGAAAACACACACTCAGAGGCATGGTTTTGTCCTTTCGGCCTGAGGCGTCACATGCTGTGGCTGAACAACAGTTGGTGTGTAGAAAACGAAAGGAGCAGCTGAGACCAGCAGGAATAGCCTCTCTGTAGTTAGCCACAACATCTGACGCTCTAAAGCACGCACCTAAACATTACACATAACTGTAATATTTTCTTCCCGGCTCAACTTCTCTAACTCTACAACCCGTCTTACTTTTTACGCTCAGACTCTGACTTGGTGCGTAGTTTCAGATACAACAGGCTTGTGACGGATGAGTCAGCACTGTTATAAATGATTTGCTTAAACGTTGTTAAACTCTGCAGACTCATGAATCATAGATGCACTTAAACTCTGACTCATGGTTGAAATTACTGTCCCGTGCTGGTTGCAATAGTTGTTATACTGACTGTGCGTGTGTGTGTGTGTGTGTGTGTGTGTGTCTCTGTGTGTGTTCGGCTGTATGTAGTGTGAGCGAAACAGCTCATGAACCACTGGATGGATTTTAATAAAACTCTTAAAGTAGTCGCTGTTAATCAGCTGATTTAAATGTTGGAGTCTGCTCGGTTCACGATGGGCGCCACCGGCAACAGAAAACACAAACATGTTTATAGTTTTATAGCTGGTGACCCTCAGTGGTTTGTTAGTAATTCAGTCAACCCTGTTTGTCTGTCAGCAAAATATCTTATGAACTACTGGACGTGTTTTTGTGAAAGATATTGGGACTGAATAAGGGAGGGAAAATGAACAAAATAAAAATGGGACAATATTTACATGGTCCATTGTTACATATTCCTTTTGATATTGCTAAGAGGTCAACTTAAGTGAATGTTGAGGTATAAAAATAATAAAATAAATAATCAAACACAAAGCTGTTGCTGTGTAATACTTTATCTATTGTATGGATTATAATAGAATAATACAAATATTGATAGTCATAATAGGATTACAATATTAATCTAAATATCCATAATATTAATACAATACAATTAAAGGAAATTTCATGTGTGAGGGGAAAAAATAATTGGATGTACTTGATGTAATAGGATGCAAATTATTTTATTTTTGGAGTTATCATCATTCAAGATGGCTGCCACAGCCAACTGACCCTAAAAATACACCAAATTGTCCATAACTTGGTCAATTTAAGAAATGCTGAGCTACAAATTGGTGTGGTAGTAGCTGAGAGTCATCCCCAACACATCAGTTAGCCTTGAGGGCTAACTGATTGTGTAATATCTTTGATTATAACCATGGCATTAACTGGCAAAGTTTAATAAACCTGTCAAAGTAATTACTGGATGTTTGTCTAAAACTGATTTAATTTTTTGGGTTCACCCCGATTTAAGATGGCCGCTGCAGCTAAGCATTCTTGACGAACACAAAAATGGAGAAAACTTTTACAGATATTGAGGTATAATTAGTCTATCGTGTCAAATAAATTGAGTTGTCGTAGTGTGACGATGCAGAGAGTTTATAATGGAGAGCGAGTGGCTTGATTGCTTCCAGAGCTTCGCAGCGAGTGTCATTTTGTCTGTGCTCAGTTAAGTCCCTCGCTCAAGCACCCTTCAAAGTTAATCCTCTGCATTCGTGCGACAGTAAAATCCCTGTGTGCCGCTCTGCAGCCGAGGCTCTCAGTTCTTCTGCAGTGCAGGTAGAACAGACACATTCCATAATGGAAGAGGAATGAGTGACTGAAGCACGAGTCGCTGCTACAGACTCCAACTTATTGCTGATGAATGTTTTTTTCCCCTTTCCTCCTTTTGTAGGGTGTAAGAGCCTGGCCGCAGAGTGGAGTGGTGTTTTTGTCTGACCTTTAACCTCAGCAGGAAGAAGGGAAAGTCACTTCAGAGGTAAGAGTTCCTGTAAACTACAATGAGTAAACATTTGCTAGGTTTTTTTGGTAATAAATGGGTAAATATTGAGCTTGTTGCCAGTAAACTCTGCCAAATTCACTCTCCTTTGCACAAATCTCACACTAATTCCATACTATTTCTATTTAAGGTGGTCTTAAACACCGGTTTTATTGCTGTGACACGCATGTCTAAGGTTGCGTGTTCTTAAAGTGAAACAAAATGAGAGTTTGAATTTACTTTTGTTGCTGGGAGTTGAGAGCACACGAAGCATAGTAATAGTGATTTTATTTCCCCTAAAAGCCTTGATTGAAAAGGCCTCGTAAATCAAAGCCAAATGAAAGAGAAGCCAAGTCTCTAAGGGAGAGTCTTCCTCACTGAAGGAGAGATTTCTTAACCTAAGTAGAACCATGTGAGGGCGAATCGTAGCTGTGACTTTTTTTTTCTTAAAGTGTTTGTCTTTTATATCCGTGTTGTCCCGGAGTTTACGGATTCCTCTTTAGTTGACTTTTTAACAAAATGACATCTATTCCAGAGCATATTTTCATGTGTGGAGACTGCTGACTTGTACTAAACACTTCTTACTTAAGGAAAGTTAAAAACCTCTATTAGATTTTTGTTTACAGAAATATTTTCTGGGGAAAACTAATCCAAACGTGTTGCTGGCAGTCAGTTGGGTTTGTGGGGATTTCTGTATGTGGCTGTTTTAAAGTGGATTATTTGTCGTGTCATTGTTTAGATTTCTTTCTGAAAATGTACATTACAGACAAACTTTACAGCTACTTACAGCTTCTAACTCAGGGGTGTCCAATCCTGGTTCTCAGGGTCTCCATCCTGCAGGTTTTCCTTGTTTCACTGCTCCAACACACCTGATTCAGTGATTAAATCACTTCTTCATGTTCTGCAAAAGCCTGTTAATCACCTATTGATTTAAATCAGGTGTGTTGGAGCAGAGGAACAAGGAAAACCTGCAGGATGGTGGCCCTGAGGACCAGGGTTGGACACCCCTGTTCTAATTCATTAGTGATTAAAAGCCTATCATTCGTCAAAAGAACGCACATCACCCATTGATTTTTAAACCAAGATCAGCTTATGGTGACAAAAGACAAAGTTGTTGCGGTTTTGGTTAAACCTTGAAAAAAAACTAAGTGCAATCTAATGCAAGACTGGGAGAATATCTGTTAGAGATGACTCTCAGATACTACCACACCAGATGTTAGCTCAATATCTTGAACATTTACTGAATTATATCCCCTTTCTAGATTCAGTTTGCTTTGACATCTGTGTTAAATTGGGTTGACACCAAACGTTATCAGTTGTAGATGCACAACTTTCTGAGAGTTTGACTAAAACCCATCCGTTGATTCATGAGATATTTTGCTAACAGACACACACACAAACTGTATCGCCCGGCTTTTGACGATGAGCGATATCAGGACATTTCTACTTGTTTTTTTTGTTTTTTTTAAACTATAGCAGTGTTAGCTATTTTGTTGTTAAAAAAGAATATGCTAGTTCAATCTGGTCTTCGCTAATTATTTTAAATTTGGCAGATTGGATGAGGAAGGAAGCTGCTATACAGATGGGATCTGATGTAAAAAAAAAAAAAAAAAGAAAAGGAGGGAGTCTGCTCCTGGACTTAAAACCGTTCCAGGAAGTGGAGCTGCCGGTGGGTCAGACAGGTTTTTAACAGCTTGTAGCTGTTTGTGACGCTGTGTGTGTGTGTGTGTGTCACATGAAGACACACAAACATCCCCACTCGGCTATCTGTATCATTCAGCGAATCCTTCATGCTCTTAACACGCAGTTGATCTGTGACAAAGTTCTCATGGCAACTGTGAACCCTGAAATCTCTTCTGCTGGTCGTGAAGTTGTAACCACGAAGGCCTTTGGGGAGGGACGCGGTATTAAAGCGTGGTGTTGTGTGTTTTTTCGGCACAATGGGGGAGAGGCTGGAGGTGGCGTGGCAGGAAACACGCTGGCACATCTGTCTGAGACAGCAGCTGCAGGAGGAGAGAGCGAGGAGCGAGAGAAAAGATGCGTTAGTAAGCAAACAGAGGAAGACTTTCCCAGATGGTAGTGGTGTTTGTGTATTTACCTTTGTGTTCTTCTCAGCGTATGGCTCATCCGTGTGATTGTGTTGGCCTGTTTTTGCTCGTTCAATATGTTACACCCACCCTAGATTTTTCGTAATGAGTGGCAGATGTAGACCTACTGTGCAAACAGTGCAAGTACCCAAACAAATCATTTTATGGCTTCATATTGATTTAATTTATTATAAGTTTATGATATACATGTGTTGGTGTAGATTCTTAGTCTTCCAGGGAAATCCTGAGAGATCTCTATGTAGGAGAAAACGCATGAAAACCAGCTTTTTAAGTCAAAACTCCACTGTCTACCTTTAACTTAATATTAGGAGACACTTTTTTTTGAGGACAGTAATGCTGTGAACAGAGAAGACAAATGGTTTGGAAGCAAACTTTGTCAAACAAAGACCAACATTAAACAGAAGACGATGACTCAGATTTCTTTTCTGAACATACAATGCAGTCGGTTTTGCTCCAGTCCGCACCTTCAAGCACGTGACCAAAAGCTCTCTGATGTGGACCAGGCCAACAAAACTCTAATGACCCTCAGGAGGAAGGGGAGGGAGCATCCGAGTTCAGCTTGCAAAAAACCCCCAAACAAAGCAACTAAAGCAACTCGCTATATTTTAAAACAGGGGTGGGCAACTAGGGCCACATACAGAACTGGGACTGTAGCAGGGGCCCGACAAATAGACTAAACTCAACTCTGCCAAAGTTAAATTTTATAATTACCATATTTTTCAGACTATAAGGACTTCAATTTTCTCAAAACATGACAGTGTGCCTTTTAATCCAGAGCACCGTATATATGTAAGAAGTTGTAATGTTTTGGTACGACTTTGGTAAACTATAAAGCCGCACTGCTTGCAGCGTTAAGGCTCAGTTATAGTTGCTTTGTAGCGTTGTGCATGGCTCCGTGCATGGCTCCGTGCATGGCTCCGTGCATGGCTCCGTGCATGGCTCCGTGCAGGGCTCCGTGCAGGGCTCCGTGCATGGCTCCGTGCATGGCTCCGTGCAGTGCTCCGTGCATGGCTCCGTGCATGGCTCCGTGCATGGCTCCGTGCATGGCTCCGTGCAGGGCTCCGTGCATGGCTCCGTGCATGGCAAGCGGTGTAGTCGTTTATACTTGATCCTTGCATCGAAAAAGATGGGTCTGTTTTGTTTTGCTTAATGCACCTTATAGGCCAGTGCGTCTTATATATGACAAAAGTTCAAAAATGGACCATTCATTGACAGTGTCTTATAATCCAGTGCATCCTATAGTGCGGAAAATATGGCAGCTATAAATATCATTAACTGCTAAGATGATTTATTGCAATTGGGCTCTAAAATAGCTAATTTTCTTTTATGTTTCTCTAGTGAAAAATCTCATTTTTGTTAAGCTTAAACAAGTTCACTGAAGTCTTGTTTCATACCTGAGGTAGATATGAATCGGTGGCTCAGGAGGTAGGGGTTCGTCCTGTAACAGGTGGGTTGCTGGTTCAAACCCCCGCTCCGTCCGTCTCAGCTGTTCTGTCCTTGAGCAAGACACTTCATCGGTGGTCAGAGGATCCGGTGGCGCTGGTGTAATGGCAGCCTCGCTTCTGTCAGTCTGCGCCAGGGCAGCTGTGGCTACAATGTAGCTCACCAGCATCAGTGTGTGGATGAACGGGTGAATGACTGACTGTAGTGCAGGGATCTGCAATCCCAATTCTCCAGGGCCTCTATCCTGCATGTGTTACTCGTTTCTCTGCTCCAACACACCTGATTCAGAGGTTAAATCACCTCTTCATGTTCTGCAGAAGCCTGTTAATCACACATTGATTCAGATCAGGTGTGTCGGAGCAGAGAAACAAGGAAAACATGCAGGATGGAGGCCCTGAGGACCAGGGTTGCCCACCCCTGCTGTAGTGTAAAGCACTTTGAGGTCCTTGGGTTTGATAAAGCTCTATACAAGTGCAGGCCATTTACCATTCAGATGTAAAGGACAGCTGCAGGTGATTGTTTGCGACGGAGGATTGATATCTTGGTTTGTAGGAAGATTTCCAATTCTTGTTATAAACTCTACATTCTGTTTCAGTCTTTGTATTTTTTTATTTTTTTACCATTTGCTGGCTGAAGGTGACTCAAATCTCTCGCAACTTCCCAGCAGGGCGACACCCGACTCCCCAGGTAAACGCCTACTCGCCTTCAAAGTAAAAGTGCTGCAAAAGCAAGTTCCGAATTAAAATCTGCGACTTTAGATTTGCTTGCAGAATGTTTTTTTTTTTTTCTCTTTCATCTCTTACGGGCGAGAAAGAGCTTTCTAATGCAAGATAGCAGGTTAATTACACACTTTAAAAAACAGATTCATCTAACGGTTTCCTAAAAAACGATTACAGTAGTGTTATATTTATTGTCCAAAACCAAATAAACAAAATAAAAGATGGCTTGATAAACTGGCTACAAGCTGCCTTGATTTCTAGAAATGAATCTCAGCTTTAGCTACAGAAAAACCCAAATGGGTCAACTTTTAGAGTCAGCAGCTTTAGACATAATCCCAGCACTATTACAGGCAAGCTCACATTACCAAGCATCTATTTATTTAAACGCACACACATGCAGCAGAAGGATTAAATTATTACATGAATCCATTAGTTTTTATTATCCTATAAAGCCACTTTATCTAATTAGTTGCATCTGCTGAGGAGCACTGAGAGAAACATGAAGTGATAATAAATCATTCTTCAGTGGTCATAACGAAGCAGAAATGTTGATACCAAGTGGAAGTGACACTGATGAATTTACAGGGTAGCCAGGGTTTTATTTAAAGCTACAGCAGCTTTAACTTCACATCTGATCAGACACTAAGTATGGGTTTGTTTGACAGTGCAGCAGGGTGTAATTCTTCACAATAAGAGCTCAAATGTGTGCTTTAACAAATCTCCTAATCTCAGCCTGTTTTTTAATGTCTGCTGCTCCAGTGCTGCATCATGTTTGAAAGCTTGTGCGTAACAACAATACATTGCAGCAGACCACCTGAACCCTTTTATGCGTGTGGATGGAACCTGATCTCTTTAGGGAATGGACGAGAGGCTATTGATTTTTACATTTGGGCCTGTGGCCTGGAGGGAGGCAGGGAAAAGCTGACGCATCCTCGCTGTCTTCGTGCGGGAGGGAGGGAGGGAGCTGCTCGGCCTGCTTTTATCGAGCCCAGATCACCTCTGTTGTTCTGATATTTCCATACTGACAGATTATGAAAATCATCAGCTGGATGTTCTGCCTGAGTCACTGCTGAGCCAGCCTCGCGATGAGGCTCGCATGTTGATCTGCGGGGAGATCTGTGCGCTTGTGTGTTGCCATGGCGATGGCGGCTGAAGTTCAGCTCACTCTGATATTGGCGAGCTCGTCGACTCCTCGCACCTCCCACCCACCAGTGTGACCNCCCCCCCCCCCACTCCTCTGGCTCCCTCTCCATCTGTCAGCTCCTGACATCCTCCTCGTCTTTCTCCTCTCTCCCTGTCCCCCCACCTCTTTCGGCGCCCCTCCTTCCTAATTGGCTGTGTGAGCCGGCGCGGCTCGCTGTGTCATGCCAGGCTTGAGTGAGCCCCGGATCTTTTTGTGGATCCATTTGTGTGCATCTGAGTGCAAGTCGTCTGCTTTCAGGCTGCTGCTCATGCCTGACTAATGTCACCGAAGCTGTTATTTTGGCCATCAGCCTTCAGTCTATTCAAGATCTAATGGGGGGGGCTCCGCTCCTCTGTTGTTGTAGCCATCCATCAACCCTTTGCTGCCGCAGCTGCTCTGTTAACCAGCTCATCGTCTCCCTCACAACAGTTCCTCCTTTTCGTGTGGCATACGTCCTTTTGTTTCATGTGACGTATGCCACTTTGAATTACCGTGCTCCTGCGATTAAAAGTGGCATAATGCCGAAACAACGGGAATAATAACGACAAAAAGCTTTAACAAAATTGACATTTCATAAAACATATTGCTGTAAACAAACCAGAAACACTAAAACAGAACCATTTCTCTTTTATAAAACACGGGAAAAGAATACAAAACAAATTGCACACATTTCAAATAACTTCACACATTTGATCAAACAAGACATTTCATATTTATTCAGTTCTGTTGACTTGGTTGTTTAATATGTAGTTTAAATTAGAGCCGGATGATACATTGAACTATCGTCATCGCAGCCTTAATGTCCACAATATGAACATCCCAAAAAACTGCTTAAATTGCAATAAACCAGTTCAATAGACCTATCAGTGCCTACAAACAATTTACTCTATTGGCCAAGATTCTAAAACAGTGTCGAGTGATCCTAAAGACAGAATAGAAAAAGGAGTTTGAAAAATATGAATTTATTCCAACTGATATTGTTGTCGCAATGTTCAATAACACTGCGACTGCACGTCTTTCTGACTTACATGTATAAGGACATGTTATTCTCAATGTTGGAAAAGCTTTATTTGTTGACCATTTTGGGTCAAAACCTCTTGCCATTAGAGCAAATTTCCATTCAAGTTGTCTTTAGTTTAGTAGGTAAGAAATATCCTCAACATATAACTGAAGGTGACCATAAAGAAGTAAATCCTGTATTGATGAAGCCATGACTGAAGTATGCAGCACAGCTTTGTGAGCCATGCTAGTTAATAAAAATAACTTGAATCCACCCTGCCTTCCTTTAACTTTGAAAGTACTATGCAGTGTTTTGGGCCAGACTTCCGTTACCATTAGAGGTCGTCTGAGTTTGACTTGCCACCCACTCCTACTTGGACACTGGACTTCAGTTGAATAGACCCTCCTTTGTTGAGACACTGAGCCTGTTTTTCTGTTTCTGCTTGGAACTTGCATTATGTTCAGTTGACGTAGTGGCATTGGTCTGATCAGGGGAGGGGGGAAAGAGCAGAGAAAGAAAGAGGATTGGCTGTGGAAATGAGAGCCTGGAAGCAATTACATCCCCGCACAGCTTCAGAGAGATCGAATCTGTTTTATGTCTGAAAGTCAATGAGACCAAGCATCCGAGAGCAACAGGGCTTTGTTTTTTGACCTCCTTTTGTCTACTTCACCATACGCTACATCACTAGATGGACTTAAAGTGCATAGTGGTTTTAAAAAGCTTCAGTAAGGCCCTGGAAACAAATCGTGTTTGTGTCGTGCTAAGGTGTGCATTAAAAGAGTGACAGGATTGCTACATGGTATGTTGCATAAAGTGTAGAAGCATATAATAGTTCAGAGTATTAACACATTTCATGGTAGCTACAACGGCTTGTTGTAAAATTAGCTGCAGAATTTTCATAGTCATTGTAAGTTAGCTATCAGCTGCTAATGCATGAAAACCATATGAAAAAGATACTTGCCAAAAACAACAAAACAAGCGTGAACCCTGGACCATAGTTTGGACCAGATGCTGGAGATGAATATTTGCCTGGGTGGGGAAAAGAAGAAGTGATTTCGGTCCAAAGACTTCCTGCTAGAATCGATTTAAAAAGCATTTTATGTTTGCCTCAAATGTGCTACATCACACAGCAGGAACACTTAACGTCAAAAACCAGTTTGACATCAAACTCATGCTCGCGATCTACTTTTCTCTTGCTAAATATAGTGATGGGTTTATTTGGAATAATTTACATCCTGTCAACATTGGCGGCAATATTTTGACTCCTGTTGTAACTTAAGGGCGGCACGTGTGGTGCAGCGGTTAGAGCCGTCTCCTCCCAGCGAGAAGGTCGCAAGATGGACTCCCGGTCCAGGGCTTTTCTGCATGTACTTTGGGTGTTCTCCACGTGCACGCGTAGGTTTCCTCCCGTTTCCTCCCACAGACCAAAAACACGCATGTTGGGTTCATTGGTAACTGGTAGGTGTGAGTCTCATTTGTCTCGATGTGGTCCTGTAATGGACTGGGTGTCCAGGGTGTCCCCCCCCCTCGGTCTCTCACTCAGTGACTGCAGAAGATGGGCACCAGCTTCCTGCAAGCCTGGATGGATAGATGGATGCAACGCGTTAACTGAAGCAGAACGAGGAACAGATTAGCTGAGCAGCTAATGCTAGCTGTTAGCGTATTTAGCAGCCTTGCTTCTCTGCTTTTATATACACAGCTTCCTCTTTGCTTTCAGAGCTTTTTTTGTCATCAAAATGATTCAAAGTTATTTCAAGTCCAAATAGATACATGTTAGTTGGACTGAACTGTTGCAACAAAGGAAGCTTGTTACAAGGAAAATGCTATGAGGATATTTGGGATTTTTTTAAATATTTGCATATTTTGTACACAACAGAGCAAGAACATGCCTTTCTTTGTGTTTATTTTTTTATATTCACCAAGCTATAAACCCATGCTTGAAGATGGGTGTAAATTTTATTTATCTTCTTTCATCCAGTGTCTTTTTTCACATTGGTTCTTCTCAGTTTTGGCTCACATTTTCATTTAAGTTGTGAAAATAAAAAGAAATTGGGTGTGAGGGAAGCTGGATTTTAAGGTTTGTGCTTGTGAGTCAGTGTTTCCCAATGAAAATGCCAGGTTTTTATTAACCTCCTACAAACTTCATTACACAGAGACAAAATGTGGCGAGTCGGAGCGTTTGATCTAAAAATAGTCTGTTTCGAAGTACTGGATGAAGTACTTGACCACAATCATGTGTACACAGCTACGTTTATGTTCCACATCCCGGCCCTTGTGTTTCCTGCGTGAATGAAATATGAAAAGATTTATTTGTAAGTCAGATGCGACGGGCTGTTCATCATTTGAACGCTAACTGGAAACAGGGGTGCTGAATCAGCTGGGGAGGGTCTGAGGCATTTGTCATTTTCAGGCTGTGTGCATTTATCCAGCCCTTATTTTTTAAATTTATTTTAGTTCAGTAGATGCCCCAGAAAAAACAATTAACAACCAAAAACGACTCTTTTTGCAGTGTTTTAACATGCTGTAACCTGAAGACGAATCAGAATGATTGCTTTGTCTGATCTCGTATCTGGTGCCTCTCGGTAACTGAAACATCAGCAGGTTGGTTATTGCAAACCTCTCAGAAATGAAGTACCACTTGTCTGGCCTGGATGCCAAATCATAAAACATGTTAGTCTTTTTCAGAGGCAGCTTAATGTGAACGAAACCAACAGCAGGACTCCGTCCGTTGAGGAGGATTGAACCAAAGAGGTCATCTCATGCTCTCATTCTCTTCCATCCAGATAACTTCTGTGGTTTTGTATTATTTCCGTTTGTTTTTTTGTTTTTTTTGCATATTTATGGAAGAAGGCAGAAAAGTTGCAGGCCTTTTTTCCCCCTCATGTGTTAATGCATTATCATTGTTTACTCTGATTCCTAACATGCCGGAAAGATTAGAGGCAGATGATGCATTTCCCTAAATTAATCTTTAATGTTTGACCTGAAGTTGTGTTTAGGGTTTGATGTGACTATATTGGTCACATTTTGTGTGCGGCTGTGGTGGGAGGGGAAAACAAAACCCTCAAGCTGCATCAATTATGTGACGAAACGTCCTTCAGTGGCAACACAACAAAGTTTTCTAGGATCAAATTAGGTTTGATGCACATATGGTGAGCTGAGGTACCAAAAGCTTTCCACTTTTATCAATATTTCCAAAGATGGCACACAGTACGTTTCAGTTTCTTTATACAACTCGGGCCTCTTTTCCTCTCCTCATGACACACTTTGAACTGAAAGGCTAAAGATAGACATGTCGTCTTCATTTTCCTCCTCCTACCTCTCCGGTCTCTGCTGTATCAAATGCGAGCTGTGCTTTTACATTGCTTGTGCCATTTGTTTTTGGTTTTTAACTCAAGTTCTGACTATTGGTTTTGTTCATATTGCTTGTTCGTTTTCTTCTTCCTCATTCTTTTTGTGTGGATCTCACTTATACTGTTACTAAATGCTGCCCTATACGCTACCACTAGGAAAGCCATTGGGGAACTAGCAGGAGCATCCATGCTACCCTTTTGTTCCTCTGAAAGCACAGTTACATCTTTCCTTTCTACTCTTTTTATTTTTGCCAGAGGAATATCATCTGCTGCAACTACAATTGTTTATCAGAAAGAAAATGCTGCAAAGGAGGAAGGGGGGAAAAACCCAGGAGCTCTGACACACAGTATCAGAGGGGCAAAGGCCAAAGTTTGTGATCATGCTTCTGTGTTTCTGCAGCTTCCTCCTAACCCCCCCCTTTCCCACCGAGGTCATGCTCCATAATCGTAAAAGCCAAGCCTCAGGTGGTAATTCACTTAAACCTGCAGCAGGATCTCCTGCTGAGGCCGTGATTCCATTAGAACAGCAGCCCCAGAGTCATTTTTTAAGTAATTCATTATCGTGATGAATCTTTTTTTTTTTTTGGTCTATTTTGACTTTATTAGTGTTTTTATTCAGTTTGTGTACACAAGATGCCGTCTGTAAATACCAATAAGTGCTGGTGGGTTTCAGTGTAAGCAAGTGTGTGAAGGACCCCGGGCTGTTTAAACATCACAATTAGAAGAATCCCACAGCGAATCACTTTGGGTTTGTGTATTTACATTTCAAGCCAGCTGTGGGAATATTGGAAACCATAAGACAGGATCATTTGATTTGAGTCCTTTCGTTTTTCTGTGTCCTGCTTGCTGTGATCTCATGCTGTACGGTGGGGGAGGCTTTTCATAAGAAGATTTACACTTATTCACCTCCTTCAGCCTGGCCTCATGGTTTGCCAGTTTATCGTATTTATCACCCTGAACTTCTCCTTCCATCTGTACACCCCTCCCATTCCCAGTAAATGGCCTGGAAAACCGAAGGACAGCTGGAGTTTCCGGACACCAAGCCGGGGTCATAAGGGAAATGAGGAATTCTGCACATCCAGGCTATTTCCTGTTGTGCCTCCCACACGCGTTCGTGAGCGCGTGGATGTAGTTTCAAGCACCCGGAGATTTGCTCGGCTCCGCCTTCCTCCACAGAGTTGCCGGGCGGAGTTCTCCGGTGCCCGCGGCAGGAAGCGATCCATCATCGACGCTGTAATGTAACACTGTAACAAGTGTCCCTCAGCTGCTGTGTGTGGTTACCATCATTATATGCTGGTTGGATTTTCACCTGCTGGCCTGGTTGTATGCAAACAGGAAGCCATGAGTTACACGCAGACATGTTGCTGATCAAAAGGAAAGGGGGTCGCCAGAGGGGTTAATCCTGGTTTGGTACAGTCCCTGCTAGGGGCTGACACCACATAGTGGGGATAACAGGAGGGAATGACACCTTTTGAAAACATCAGTGGGATTACTTGGGAATATTCCATCTGATTTGACTGTAGAGGGGTGTCTGATTGAACCAACAGAGAGGAACTCTGTGGAGAGTGCTTCGGCTTGTTTGCTCATGTTTTCCTTCTCTGGCTATTAAGATGCAAATGTGCAGTTTGCGAGCATGTGTGTTTCGTGCTCTCTGTACTTCCTCTAGCGTCTGAGCAGGCGTCGCACGCATGACTCCGACCGTGTTTTCCTTCCACTTGACAAACGTATCAGCAGATTAGATAACAGTCCTCCGTCGGTGAACGCTGGCGTTCCTGTGAAATTATTCACCCGTCTTAGTTTGCTTATGCAAGCCGTATGAATTCTGACTCAGTCGACTGCCGCAGATATTTTTGAAGAAACCAGGGACGGCGTTAGATAAGTCGGCACGCATCAAGGTTGCGTTCTTGAACTGTTTGTTTTGTCTACATTTATGTGTCTTTCTATAAAGTTTGGTAGTTTGCTTTGCTGACCTGTGTTCAGATTAATCCATCTAACCTAATCTTATATTAAAACAGAATGCTTCTGAAAGCATGATGGACTGTTACAGCCAGACAGGCCTAACGCGTTCCCTTTTGGTCCACTAGGGGGAGCTCTGTTATCATTTTTGTTCAGAAACAGCAGCAAGGCCTCAAAACCAGGGCGCTGTATCATCCAGAACATGGACCTGCATCCCATGCGCTGCTGTTCTGCGAGTTCTGATTGATGAGTTACCCAGGACTGACTTAATATTTGAATTTATTAGTATTTTATTGATCCTGAGGTCCTCTGTCCTCCATATTTGTTGGCTTTCGCTGGTAAAGTGTAAAGTGGAGGTGATGGATGTGTCAGTGGTGTGAGCATTCACAAAGCACAGAGTGCCCGCTGGGGGTCTGTGTGTGGTCGTCATGGCAACAAGCAGTAAGGTTGGTGGGAGAGTTTTTTATTTATTTATTTTTACATTTTTTTTCATGGGTGTGACCTGATAGTGTGTAAATTTGTAAATGCATGTGGAATCAATCCTCTTTGCTCGTCTGCATGGGTCTAGATGGAGCAGGTGTCGGACGATGAGCTGGATCATGGAGCCGAGGAGGACAGCGACAAGGAGGACCAGGACCTGGACAAGATGTTTGGAGCCTGGCTGGGCGAGCTGGACAAGCTCACACAGGTGAAACACACACACACACAGGTAGAAGAGAAGAGAAAAACGAAGGAAGGAGCTGTATCCATAGCAACCTTAACACTGCTAATCCTGTCTCTTAGCCCGTATCCTAGCAACTCCCCTCCCACCCTTCACTTCATATTGTGCAGATCTGTGTGTATATGTGTGTGACTAAGGAGTCTAGCTATCAGACATGGTTATTATGGTCTTCTGCTTTGGCTGAAATCTTGCACTTTTTGAAAACAATTTTTTGGTCCAATATAGAGTCTGGATGATGGCAGGCCACAGAAAGCTCTGCAGAAGCCACCTCTGAGGCAGGAGACAAACATAGCCAACTTCTCTTACCGCTTCTCAATGTATAACATAAATGGTGAGATGTCACTCTGCTGTCCAAATCAGTCATAGCAGTCTATTTATTTTTGTCCAAAAAACCCGTAGGATGTGACTCACGTCGTTCCTCTTTCTGCTCTCCATCCTTTCGTCTTCGAACCTCGCAGAGGCTCTGAATCAGGGAGACACGGTGGACCTGGACGCCCTGATGGCTGACCTGTGCTCCATCGAGCAGGAGCTCAGTACCATCTCCAAGCCGAACTCCACCTCCCGCAGCCAGAGCAAAGGCCAGCAGAGGGGCCCTGGGGTCCGCAGTGCCAGCGCAAAACACACCGGCACAAGTGGAGGAGGAAGCAGTGGAGGTGGTCCCATAGATTTATGTCCATTTATAACATGCTGCACAATAAGAGAACCTTTTTTTTCCTTTTCCCCACAATGTGTTTCATAGCTCTGTAAACAGTCTTCAGCTGTGGTTTGTATTTTAAAATACAACCCCAATTCTGGAAAAGTTGGGACGTTGTATAAAATGGAAATAAAAACTGAATGCAATGATTTGCAAGCTGCATAAACCCATATTTTATTGACAATAGAACATAGTAAACATATCAAATGTTTAAACTAGGACCATTTTTAGGAAAATTAAGGTAACTTTTTAATTTGATGGCAGTTGGGATGAAGTCATGTTTCCCGCTGTGAAGCATCCCCTCTTTTTTTTATTAACAATATAGGATCTGAGGAGAGCAGCTGCTGGAGTTTTTGAAGGAAATGTTGTCCCGTTCTGGTCTGATGGAGGATTCTAGTTGTTCAAATCAAATCAGTTTAAAAAAAATGACACTTCTTTAAGACTGTAGGTTGTAATGTTCAGGATGGATGTGATGGGAAAGGAATATCAGTCATGATCAAATTATCTTTTTTGTTCAAATTGGAAAACTAACACCTACTAAGTGATGTTACAAAGAAAAAAGGGGAACATTTGTTATCATGTTCTGGCAGGATTTATGTAAAGCTACTGTTTCAGTCTTAACTTGAATAGATTTCTCCTCCGTCTGTGTTCAATCGTCCCCATCAGGAAGTAGCAGCAGCAGCACCCGGGCATCCCCAGCCAACACTGTACGAGGCGGCAGCGTCGGCGCTCGGCCCACGGCCGCCAACATCTCCCTGGATGACATCACCTCTCAGCTGGAGAGGGCCTCTCTCAGCATGGACGAAGCGGCACGTCAGACATCCTCCTCCTCCTCCTCATCGTCTTCAGTTTCCTCCGCCACCCTCAGACGCCCCTCCTCCGGGTCCGGATCGTCCAGCGGCGGGCAGCACCGGAGGACGGGGTCGGTGGGCGCCGTCAGCGAGCAGGATGCTCCGTCCCAGCGGTCCAGCGTTAACTCGGCGTCCGCCTCCAGCATGGACTCCTTGGACGCGGATAAACTGACGGGAGGGGAGGCGGAGGACCAGAGCAGTCCGGGCAAACAAGGACAGAACCAGACCAGCACAGAGGTACAGAAGTCCAAACTGGAGCACGCAAGTTTATCCAAACCTATATTATGAGTGATTAAATGTGTGTGTGAGATCAGTTCTGTTTCACTTGCATGTTTTAAACAATACAACATTGCATTCTCCAGTTTATTTTAGTATTGCAATGTTAACACCTACCTTTTCTGAGCTCCTTTGTTCACCTACTAAACATACTGGCTCTCTAACAAAACCAAATTATCCTCTGAAAGTGTCCTTAAGACGTGTTTGACCTGCTTTAAATGCAGCAAATCTCAGCTAATGCTTGGTTTGGAACTTGGAAAGCTCCAAAGAAGGCAACAATACAGAAATCTTGCATGTCCCTTGTCCCTGCCCGCTCCTTCGCACGTGTTTATTCTGTTTGTGTTTTGCACCCTTTGACGTATCACTGGCCTTTTCCCACACACACACACCCACACCCCTGCCTGCACCTCCCGACTTTTCCCAGCATGCCACTCTGCAACGGGCCAACAGTAAGAGAGCCAGGCGACGGCTTGACTTCGCCTCACGGGAGGGCGAAGTGGACCGGGCCACTGTAAGTGCACGTGTGTGAGCTTGCATGCGAGGCTGCACGTTAAATCCTTTGATCCGGTTTTTAACAAAATAATCAGAAACGGTTTGGACAGCATGGAAAATTTGACATTTTAGGTTTGCAGGAATGGGGGGCGGTCATTTCTTGATTCGTGCTGTCAAAGAAAATAACTCGATTTGAAAAAAAAACACTTTCTTTATTATCACCCGCTGCTGATTAATGTTTTTGCTTGTGTTTATTCATCTGGGCATGTGTTTATTTGCTTTTCATATTAGCAAAATATCTCACGAACCATTAGATGAATCCTTGGATGTACATCTACAGCTGACTAACTTATTGGAGTCAACCTAATTCAAGATCTCTGCCAATCCTGATAGCCTTTTGAAAACAGAAAAATGATTATAACTCAGTTAATTTTGGCGCAGTAGTAGTTGAGAATCCTCCCCAAAGCACGCTCTGACAGCAAACACACAAAAACCTAAAACTGCTATAATTCCTTTTTCTTCTCTCAGGTTAAAGCTCTGGCAGCGGGTGATATGCATTCCTCCAACCAATGCCAGGCCTCTTGATTTTATTTGCCGTTTTCCATCCTGCTCCAACACTTTCTGAACTGGGCTTTTATTTTTCTGTTAATTCCTTAAAAACAATTTGTTCTTTCAAAACCAGTTTTTGTACGGCTCAAAAAAAAAATAAATTTCTGAACGTGACGTTTATTGAGTAATAAATTACTGGACTAGTTGTAGACTGTCAGCTTTGTTATGATTACGTTTTCAGATGCTTCGTTCTTATGCGTTTTTTAAAATTTTATTTCTTCAGTGCTTCTCACAATCATTGCTTCTTTACCCACAGCTGCAGCTAATGACAGCCATAAGTGCCGAGTTCTCTCACTTCACGCTTTGTTTTTTAAAAAAAAAAACGATCAAAACACCTGCTATTAATAAGCCTCAAAGAATCATCTGGCACTGACTTCTCTATATTTTTGTCTTTCCCCCCTCTCTTCTTCTTCTCCTCACCCCAAGCATTCCTATCTGGATCGAGAAACCTCGCTCATTCTGAAAAGCATAGCAGGAAAACCTTCTCACCTCCTGACCAAGGTGACTTCCTTTTACACTCGCTGATTTGAGTTGCTGCTCCTTTCTTCTGCTCTGCATGCCCGCCATGATAAAATCTCTCTTCTTTTTTTATTTAATAAACCATTTAAAAGCAGAACAGTCTGACTAAACAACAGCTTTAAAACAGTTGCACACCAGGCGACTTGTGTGAATGAAGAGAAATTCAAGTAAATCATCATAATTCTCACAGTTTATTTGGTCGTTATTCAGTGATTGTTTTGTAGATGTGATCAGCGAGAGCCGGGTTTATCCCTTTGGCCTCGGCATCAGTGTTTTCTGACGCTTTGATAGAAGAAGCTCGTGGTGAATGATCTTGTTTTGCTCTCGTAGCTGGTGGCTTATATTATTTACACTGGAAACATCGAAGTGATATGGTTTTTTCTTGCCAAAATTCAACCAAATTCTGCTTCACGTTTGGAGTCTAAGCCAATCAAACTGTCTGATAAGCCCATCTCTTGCTCTCATCGGCTGTAGTCTTAACACTGTTCACTCATACTAATTTCTCCTAAAATAACTTACATTCACACATTGGCATTTGATCAGTCGTTAACTCCCGTCTGGGCTAGTTTTTGGGACCTCTAGAATGTATCTGCTACTGAAAAACCAGACTTTAAATTGTGTGGTGAAATCCTGCCTTTGTGCTTCTGCAAGAATCTGAGACTGGCCTTGCATATTTTCCCGGTAAAAGACTCATAGCATCTTTATTTTGACTTGGAAAAACAATTAGAGCTAGAGAAAATTTTGCGTTTTCTGTGAAAATGAATTGTGGGTGAAACTGAACGTTAAAGAAAGAGAAAGTTAAAACAAACGGAACTGAAATTGGCAAGACGGTACCTAACAGGAGCATAAGAAAAAAGAAATAAAGAAATCTGCTGAAGCAGATCTTAGACAAGTGTTTTTTTTAAGGAACTGAAGAGATTTCAATGTATTCTGTGGTGAAATTTTATATAAATGAAGTAGAATAATTTAAAAAGTATAAAAGTTACAAATACTAAAAGTCAAAGCGCACTCTTCTTAATCGAGGCAAAATGTTTGATATATAAATGATTAGTGACTGAAAGGTATTTGTTGGCAGTTGTATAGAAAGCATTTGGAGCTGCAGTGGATCAGTGGTCAGTGCCAGTGGTCTCGTAACCCTGAGGCTGCGGTTCGAGCCCAGGTTGTCTCAGGGAGGGCATCCGGCGTAAACAGTTGCTAAATCTTTCATGCGAGTTTGCTCGCTGTGGCGACCCCTGCAGAAGGGAGCAGCTGAAAGAAAAATGTTTGCATAAAATTGGAAAATCCCGCAGCACACAGGCTACCGGGGGCTGGCGTCGTTCCACAAGAGAAGCTGCAGTCAGTCGCCCGGACGCGCCAAGTGGAATCCGAAATCTCCGAACAAGCGGAGTGGGGAGAGGCTGTAAAGACGTCAAAGGAGGATGATGCCAAGATTTCTTTTCCACCGGGCACAAAGAGCCTTTTAATTTTTGTGCCGTGCTGTGTTTAATTCAGAACACGTTGTAGCTGTCACGTGTAGAAGTGGAGTAATGGAGATATTTGTGTGGTTAAACTCGTCGCGACTCTGCGAAGCTCCCCATGAACTCCCCTCTCAATTTTCCTTCCCTCGCTCACGCTCGAGTGCCTAAAAGCCTCGCCACTGAGCGCTGACTTTTATTGCATTAATATGTGTGCCTGGAAGTTGCTCATGTGGAAAAGTGAGTCTGGGTCAAAGGGAGGAGGAGGAGGAGGAGGGTGGAGGGGGTTCTTGAGATAAGAGGCTTGAAGAGCAGCATCCCTCACCCCCTTCTCTCTGAACTCAAATGTTCCTGTATATGCGCACAACGTGAAATATTAAGCACTTCATTCACCCAAATTCCACTCCCGTTTCCCCGCTGCTGCTGTCGTTTAGCTAAAGGACTTGGTCACGGTCTCCCGCCTCGCGCTGATTGGCTGAAGGGTCTGGTGAAAGGTGCTCTCTGGTTGGCCGAGCCTCGAACTTTACTACTTTTGCGGGGGATTATGCTCCCATCGATTGGGCACGCTCCCCGAGCCTCTGCTGCTGTTATGAAGGGGAGGGTTGGACGGCAGGGGGGAGGACCATCATCCTTTCTAGTATCTCATTTGGGCTTTTTGTCAAATCGTGCTCATCTCGAGCGCACGTGTCAGCAAACCATCCCAAAGTTTCTGCTCAGCACAGTCTGATGGATTAAATCTGAATTTCACCCGCCGATGGTGGAACAACTTTAAAGAGTAAGCAGATTTTTTTTCTTTTTCTTTTTGTAATTTTGTTTTAATTTCACGTACATTACGGACATGTTTGGAAATTCCCCCCCCCCCTTTTTTTTTTTTTTTTGGACAACAGTTTTTGCATTTTTAAGCGAAACGCGTCGACGCTCTTTGAAGTCCTCCTGCATTCATCTGCAGCCTCTTGCCCTGTAGGGATCTCCTACCGTTGTTTCCAGTCTCCGGGATCAAAACGAATCCAGCATGAAACCATAAACCCGATGAGGGAGCACCGGTTTTTTGTTGCGGCACCTCTGGACTCGCGTTACGACTGCCGAGGTTTAACCCTCTGAGCCTTTTATTTTTGCGCGGCATTGAATATTTCTGCGAGCTGGATAACATACGTGCTTACACCTGTAGGATGGAGGTGATGGCTGCCTGTTGGAGGGGGCAGGTAAGCGACGAAAAAATGGGTCTGCATGAAATTGCGAAGGCACTGGTTTAAACTTTGGTTGAAAAAAAAAAAAAGCTACTTTATGAAGATGTGTGCATGATGTCTTATTCCTGCCGGAGGAGTTATGAAAGACGTGACGAAAGACGGTGATAATTTTAATGTTTTTTTGTTTTTTTTTTCGTCACAGCTTGATTAATCGTGCTCCTTTGTGTCCAACTAGGAGGAACAAGCTGCCAAACTGAAGGCAGAGAAGATCCGAGTCGCCCTGGAGAAAATCAAGGAAGCTCAGGTCAAAAAGGTAGCCCGCCTCTGTCTCAGTTTCCCCACAAAGACCCTCTGATTTATATAAGACGTGCCGTCTTGTCCTATTCTCTGCACGCTGCGTTTCCTTTGAACATCATTCAGAGACGGCAAAGCGCAGTGAAAATAGGTCATTGCAGTGTTTGATTGTGGATCTGCTGAGGAGGGATAGACGTGTTTTGTTTTGGTTTTTAAACAGTTTGAGCATGCATTTAGTTCTCCACGCAGTCCCAACAGTGCTGGTTTTAGGTGGATAACTGGAGCATCGTGTGCACGTCTCCATTTGGGGGGGGAGTTTATTCGAAACTCCACAAGCAGATCGTTTGCCAGTGTTTCTCCATGTGAACGAACTGTCAGTGGTGGCGGAGAGGATGGGGAGGGGATACAAGCAATGAATAGCTGAAGCTCAGCAGTGTTTTAAAAAAGACTTGACTAGATATATGATAAAACGGCTGCAACAAGAAACACAAAGATGTTCAGTCAGTCATTGTTGGCTCTATTCACGGTATTTGTTACATTTTTATTAGAAATTTAGTTTTTTTTTCATTAACTTTCACACAGTAGTTTTGTTTTTGTTTTGTTTTTTTTGGGGGGGGGGGTCTTTCCTCAGAGAAATGTAGGTCAGGCTCCCCACGTCTGAGAGTCTCGTCTCATCCTCTTATTGGTTTGAGCTTCGGTTCAATCATTGATTGCAGCACGGTGATTGGAGGCCGGGGTCGCAGTGGGAGGGAACACAGCAGCTGGTGGAGGAATTCAGGGATTTATCAGACGTCCCACCGGCGCAGGTCTGAAGAGGGCCGACTGCTGCATGTTTCGTCACGCTCGGACGTCATCCACTCATGAATAGACGTTTTGATTTTTGCGGTAAACTGAAACTAAACGTTTTGCGTTTTTAGCTCTCCGTCCTTGTCTGTTCACAAAGTATTTCATGAAGTGCCGGATGGATTTTAATGAACCTTTAAATATTTATCAAAATGGTTTGTTGTTTTATTTTTGTTTGTTTTTTTAATAATAAAAATGAAAATTTAGGTTCTTTTTGACACATTATTGTTATGTTTATTCTAACTTTTTTTTTTAAAAGAACATTATTTCTCTCTTGGATTGATATTTAACATTAATAATAAATAATATTTATTGTGTGCTTTAATCATGTGGATTTACTGGAAGATGTTGGCATAAAATGGAAAATGTACATATAAATCCACTGAGCAACACAAAGAAAATGACTTTAGCCAACATGTAAAACCTGCATTATTATTCATTTTATGGATTTTTTTTTTTACCTGAACTAAAAAACTAGGGATACTTAATTTTTTTTTGTCAACATGATACAATTTTTATTTTGGTCTTTGAAAAGCAAAATGAGTCAGTGTTGTACGTCCTTTTGTAAGATGAACCAGAAAACGCAGACATTGAAAATGAAAGCATGTTCTTGGGTTGTTAGCCACACAAATCTTTGGAAACTAGGTCAGACATAATTTTGTTTCATGAACAACTTTGAAAAGTGGCTGTTTGTAAACTGACAGGGAAGGATTGAGAAGACGATTTTCATTTGAAATGGACAGTTTAGAATTATATGTAGAAGCCATTGGCCCTTTTGTTTTTTTTAACCCCTTCTTTTCTTTAGCTGGTGATCAGGGTCCACATGTCAGACGAGAGCTCAAAGACCATGATGGTGGATGAGCGGCAAACAGTCAGGCAGGTTCTGGACAGCCTGCTGGACAAGTCTCACTGTGGCTACAGCCCAGACTGGTCGCTTGTGGAAACCATTACTGAGCTGCAAATGGGTGAGGAAGGAGCGTTTATGGTTCGTTTTAGTCCGCATTGTCGGCAAAGGGGACGCAGCTTTGGATCTACACAGGACAGGGTTCGTTCATTCTCCCCCTTTATTTCCTTCTTTTCCCAGAGCGCATCTTCGAGGATCACGAGAACTTAGTGGAGAACTTGCTGAACTGGACGCGGGACAGCCACAACAAGCTGATGTTCATCGAGCGCATTGAGAAATACGCTCTTTTCAAGAACCCCCAGGTGACTGTCCAATAAACGGTGCAGGTTATCGTCTCCCCTCGGTATGTGGAGTACGTGCCATGCGCACAGATGGATTGTTTGCGCGTGCTGAGTGTCTATACAGCAGCGAACAGGGGAGTCTGTTTGTGTCGGAGAGCTGGAAGTAGGTCAGAGCTCTAAAGCGAGTAAAGATGAATAATTTATTTCATGTTAGATGAGGTATGCTGGCAGCTTCACCCCCACTTGTCGTCTATTCCCTTTTTTTATTTTTTATTTCATTCAATCGCTTTCAGAACTATTTGTTGGGGCGGAAGGAGACATCAGAAATGGCTGACAGGAACAAAGAAGCTTTACTGGAGGTAAGGCTGCAAAAACCAGAATCTTTTCCTAATATTTCCAATGACTGGTAGCGTCAGGTTTATTTGTATTTTTTTTTTTGTTGTTGTTTGCGTCTTTCAGGAATGTTTCTGCGGTGGTTCGGTGTCTGTGCCAGAGATCGAGGGAGTCCTGTGGCTCAAGGAGGATGGAAAGAAGTCGTGGAAGAAGCGTTACTTCCTCCTCAGGGCTTCGGGGATCTATTACGTCCCAAAAGGCAAAGCTAAGGTCAGCTGAGACTGAACGATGGTGCACTGTAAGCCCGCAGTCACGTCGCTCACACAAGACGATGATAAAGAATAGGAATGTGCGTCGGGGTTATGAGAACCAGATCCACAGTCAGGCCTGTGGTATTTCCTGTTTTGGGCTTGATCACTTTGCACCGCAGACACAGCAAACAATGCATGCCTTTTGTTATTTACTGAGCTAGAAGTGTTTTGCACATGAGCTTTATTTTTACCATTATCATCCCGTTATCCAATTTCTTCAGAGCATCAAATATCTGCACTACTTGTATTTTGTTGCCTTTAAGTCTTGTAGACGTGTTGAAGGTGCAAAAATTGAACCTTACAGTACAAATAATTTAGATTTGTTCATACTTTTATAAACTTGGACTACTTTGGGATCTTTTAAAAGCATATCTAGTGCAACTTAACCGATGCAACAAAAGCCACATCAGTCAGTGTTTGTTTCTTTGTCCCAAGCTGCATCAATATATAATGTTTCCTGTGTCTCGTCCTCTGCAGGCGTCCAGAGATCTCGTGTGCTTCCTGCAGCTGGACCATGTTAACGTGTACTACGGTCAGGACTACCGCAGCAAGTACAAAGCCCCGACTGACTACTGCCTGGCCCTGAAGGTGAGCGTGATTAATCCCTGAGAGGAGAGCTTCAGTGGGACTACAAACAGCCCGAAGCTCTTAGCAGACATGAGACATTCAGCATTTTCTTTCCCTCTTCGGTGTGGTAAAAGTGAAGCTAATTGATCACTAAGATGTTAGCCAAGTTTGTGTTGAAAGTGAAGGAAAAGGCCTTGACCTGTGAACAATACGTAAGCTCACCAAAGTCCTCGTGCGGTTTAGTTTTCTCACAGCATCATCGCAAACGGGACACTGAGCGACTGAGCAGGTCAAACACAGGGCTGTGGATGAGGGAGCCTGAATTTTTATTTGTATTTTGTTTTTTTACAGCATCCCCAAATTCAGAAGAAGTCCCAGTACATCAAGTACCTGTGCTGCGACGATGTCCGGACCCTTCATCAGTGGGTGAATGGAATTCGCATCGCTAAGGTGGGCCGAAGCCAAAAGATGCCCCTCAAGACAAAATATTAGACAAGTAAATCAGCAAAGAAAGTTATTTGTTTATGTCTTTGGGTCTTTCATGTTGCCATTGTTTCCATATAGTACGGCAAGCAGCTATACGTGAACTACCAGGAGGCCATGAAGAGGACGGAGGCTGCCTACGATTGGTCCTCTCTTTCTACCTCCAGCATCCGGTCGGGCTCCAGCTCCGCCAGCATACCTGGTCAGTTTTATTTTGTTAGAAATAATGGATATTTTAAAATTGGTGGGGGCTGTTTGTGTCATAAAAGAATGAATTTATAGTGGTTCATGCAAACACTATTTTATTGTCCTTAACATTGCTTTAACATTTGCATTACACTATTATTTTGGCTGAAACTTAAGGATATTCTGCTCAAAGTGCCTCAAGCTGCACTGGACTTTTCTGCACTTGCAAATAACCACAGAATTCAGAAATTCTGAACTTGTGCGTATGTTGTATCGGTGTTACGTTGAGGATTTATGCAAAGACTAATCTTATTAAACAAAAGCTGTTTGTCTGTGTGTCTTGTCAGAGTCCCAGTCCAATCATTCGGGTCATTCAGACAGCGGGGTGGACACCGGCTCCTCTCACGGCCGGTCTCAGAGTGTGGTGAGCTCCATTTTCTCTGAAGCCTGGAAGAGGGGTACCCAGATGGAGGAGAACTCAAAAGTATGGCTTTCCGTCATCGGCACCAGGTTTGATTGAAAATTCTGTGAATCGTGTAACTGAGACTCTTTTCTCTGCAGATGAGAATGGAGGCATCCCGTGGGTCGACACACTCTTCTCACAGCCACAGACACCACAGCCAGCATTCGGTGGACCACCCGATCCTCACGCCGCCTCCGCAGCCCCAGCAACAGCCCCAGCAACAGCCCCAGCAACAGCCCCAGCCCTCCTCGGTGCAACCCCAGACACCATCTCCACCACAGCACCAGCCTCCCCTGCCTCTGTCTCCTCAACAGACCCCGCAGCCGTCGTTTCCTCCGCCACCGCAGAGTCCCGTTCAGCCACCTCAGTCTCCGCCGCCTCAGACCAACGACAGCTACAACTTCATGCCCCCGCAGCAGCAGCTCGCCCCTGCTCCACCTCCTCCTCCGCCGCCCCCTCCTCCTCCTCCTCCACCTCCTCCCCCCCCAGTTCAGATGGTGTCCCACCACACCCTGCCTCTCACCATGTACAAGTACAGCACCATCACCAGGCTGCAGAACCAGAAACCTTCCCTTAATCAGAAGTTACCCGGTCACCTCCACGCAATAGCTCGCCAAGTCCTCCCCCCGGCACCGACACCACCTGCAGCAGAGGTCATCAAGCCCAATGTCAATGACATCGCTGCAAGAACTAATGTCCCGCCTCCACCCCCTCCTCCTCCTCCACCATCCATGCCAGTCCCCGGGTCTGCCATGGCCATGTTGAGGTTAGGCCCCCCCAGCCCAGTAGCCCCACCCCCCTTCATTCCCGCTCCTCCACCTGCTCCACAGACGAACGGTGCGTCGTTTCCTCCTCCTCCTTCGCCGCCTCCCTCTCCCCCGCTGTGCACACCAACTCCAGTGAGCAAAACGATCTACGCCAACGGGCTGAAGCGGGCTCTGAAGGAGCGGTTTCCGAGCCCACCGCGAGAACTGCTATCTCCGAATGGAGATTTTGAGGATTCCCCGCCGCCTGCTCCTGCTCCGCCACCCCCTCCTCCACCGCCGCC